>NW_028172927.1:58365-201780 GCF_963971535.1 Notolepis coatsorum | reverse complement strand
GTTTTAGCGGCTACCCGGTAGCCTACTGTTAACGTTCAAAAATCATGTCTAGATGTTTATTTATTTATCTTTATTTTGTATTGTAGTGGAGAGACTATTCATGCTTCTGATGATAAAAATATGCTAATTAAATATGTATCTGAAAGAAAGAAAAAGAAAAAAAATTAATAAAAAAAGAAAAAGAAAAAAAAGACCTCAAATCATCTGTGGTCTGGCGGACCCCCTGCGCCCCCTGGCGGACCCCCAGGGGGTCCGCGGACCCCAGGTTGGGAATCACTGTTGTAGAGGACCGTGACGATGTAGGAGAGCTGGTCAGGGAGAGGTTGTAGAGGACCGTGACGATGTAGGAGAGCTGGTCAGGGAGAGAGAGGTTGAAGAGGACCGTGACGATGTAGGAGAGCTGGTCAGGAGAGGAGGTTGGAGAGGACCGTGACGATGTAGGAGAGCTGGTCAGGGAGAGGAGGTTGTAGAGGACCGTGACGATGTAGGAGAGAGCTGGTCAGGGAGAGGAGGTTGTAGAGGACCGTGACGATGTAGGAGAGAGCTGGTCAGGGAGAGGAGGTTGAAGAGGACCGTGACGATGTAGGAGAGCTGGTCAGGAAAGAGGTTGGAGAGGACCGTGACGATGTAGGAGAGCTGGTCAGGGAGAGGAGGTTGTAGAGGACCGTGACGATGTAGGAGAGCTGGTCAGGGAGAGGTTGAAGAGGACCGTGACGATGTAGGAGAGCTGGTCAGGGAGAGGAGGTTGAAGAGGACCGTGACGATGTAGGAGAGCTGGTCAGGGAGAGGAGGTTGTAGAGGACCGTGACGATGTAGGAGAGCTGGTCAGGGAGAGGAGGTTGGAGAGGACCGTGACGATGTAGGAGAGCTGGTCAGGAGAGGTTGGAGAGGACCGTGACGATATAGGAGAGCTGGTCAGGGAGAGGAGGTTGTAGAGGACCGTGACGATGTAGGAGAGCTGGTCAGGGAGAGGTTGAAGAGGACCGTGACGATGTAGGAGAGCTGGTCAGGGAGAGGAGGTTGGAGAGGACCGTGATGATGTAGGAGAGCTGGTCAGGGAGAGGTTGGAGAGGACCGTGACGATGTAGGAGAGCTGGTCAGGGAGAGGAGGTTGAAGAGGACCGTGACGATGTAGGAGAGCTGGTCAGGGAGAGGAGGTTGAAGAGGACTGTGACGATGTAGGAGAGCTGGTCAGGGAGAGGAGGTTGGAGAGGACCGTGACGATGTAGGAGAGCTGGTCAGGGAGAGGAGGTTGGAGAGGACCGTGATGATGTAGGAGAGCTGGTCAGGGAGAGGAGGTTGTAGAGGACCGTGACGATGTAGGAGAGAGCTGGTCAGGGAGAGGAGGTTGTAGAGGACCGTGACGATGTAGGAGAGAGCTGGTCAGGGAGAGGTTGTAGAGGACCGTGACGATGTAGGAGAGAGCTGGTCAGGGAGAGGAGGTTGGAGAGGACCGTGACGATGTAGGAGAGCTGGTCAGGGAGAGGAGGTTGTAGAGAACCGTGACGATGTAGGAGAGAGCTGGTCAGGGAGAGGAGGTTGTAGAGGACCGTGACGATGTAGGAGAGAGCTGGTCAGGGAGAGGAGGTTGGAGAGGACCGTGACGATGTAGGAGAGCTGGTCAGGGAGAGGTTGGAGAGGACCGTGACGATGTAGGAGAGCTGGTCAGGGAGAGGAGGTTGGAGAGGACCGTGACGATGTAGGAGAGCTGGTCAGGGAGAGGAGGTTGTAGAGGACCGTGACGATGTAGGAGAGAGCTGGTCAGGGAGAGGAGGTTGTAGAGGACCGTGACGATGTAGGAGAGAGCTGGTCAGGGAGAGGAGGTTGAAGAGGACCGTGACGATGTAGGAGAGCTGGTCAGAAAGAGGTTGGAGAGGACCGTGACAATGTAGGAGAGCTGGTCAGGGAGAGGAGGTTGTAGAGGACCGTGACGATGTAGGAGAGCTGGTCAGGGAGAGGTTGAAGAGGACCGTGACGATGTAGGAGAGCTGGTCAGGGAGAGGAGGTTGAAGAGGACCGTGACGATGTAGGAGAGCTGGTCAGGGAGAGGAGGTTGTAGAGGACCGTGACGATGTAGGAGAGCTGGTCAGGGAGAGGAGGTTGGAGAGGACCGTGACGATGTAGGAGAGCTGGTCAGGGAGAGGTTGGAGAGGACCGTGACGATATAGGAGAGCTGGTCAGGGAGAGGAGGTTGTAGAGGACCGTGACGATGTAGGAGAGCTGGTCAGGGAGAGGTTGAAGAGGACCGTGACGATGTAGGAGAGCTGGTCAGGGAGAGGAGGTTGGAGAGGACCGTGATGATGTAGGAGAGCTGGTCAGGGAGAGGTTGGAGAGGACCGTGACGATGTAGGAGAGCTGGTCAGGGAGAGGAGGTTGAAGAGGACCGTGACGATGTAGGAGAGCTGGTCAGGGAGAGGAGGTTGAAGAGAACTGTGACGATGTAGGAGAGCTGGTCAGGGAGAGGAGGTTGGAGAGGACCGTGACGATGTAGGAGAGCTGGTCAGGGAGAGGAGGTTGGAGAGGACCGTGATGATGTAGGAGAGCTGGTCAGGGAGAGGAGGTTGTAGAGGACCGTGACGATGTAGGAGAGAGCTGGTCAGGGAGAGGAGGTTGTAGAGGACCGTGACGATGTAGGAGAGAGCTGGTCAGGGAGAGGAGGTTGAAGAGGACCGTGACGATGTAGGAGAGCTGGTCAGAAAGAGGTTGGAGAGGACCGTGACAATGTAGGAGAGCTGGTCAGGGAGAGGAGGTTGTAGAGGACCGTGACGATGTAGGAGAGCTGGTCAGGGAGAAGAGGTTGTAGAGGACCGTGACGATGTAGGAGAGCTGGTCAGGGAGAGGTTGTAGAGGACCGTGACGATGTAGGAGAGCTGGTCAGGGAGAGAGAGGTTGAAGAGGACCGTGACGATGTAGGAGAGCTGGTCAGGGAGAGGAGGTTGGAGAGGACCGTGACGATGTAGGAGAGCTGGTCAGGGAGAGGAGGTTGTAGAGGACCGTGACGATGTAGGAGAGAGCTGGTCAGGGAGAGGAGGTTGTAGAGGACCGTGACGATGTAGGAGAGAGCTGGTCAGGGAGAGGAGGTTGAAGAGGACCGTGACGATGTAGGAGAGCTGGTCAGAAAGAGGTTGGAGAGGACCGTGACAATGTAGGAGAGCTGGTCAGGGAGAGGAGGTTGTAGAGGACCGTGACGATGTAGGAGAGCTGGTCAGGGAGAGGTTGAAGAGGACCGTGACGATGTAGGAGAGCTGGTCAGGGAGAGGAGGTTGAAGAGGACCGTGACGATGTAGGAGAGCTGGTCAGGGAGAGGAGGTTGTAGAGGACCGTGACGATGTAGGAGAGCTGGTCAGGGAGAGGAGGTTGGAGAGGACCGTGACGATGTAGGAGAGCTGGTCAGGGAGAGGTTGGAGAGGACCGTGACGATATAGGAGAGCTGGTCAGGGAGAGGAGGTTGTAGAGGACCGTGACGATGTAGGAGAGCTGGTCAGGGAGAGGTTGAAGAGGACCGTGACGATGTAGGAGAGCTGGTCAGGGAGAGGAGGTTGGAGAGGACCGTGATGATGTAGGAGAGCTGGTCAGGGAGAGGTTGGAGAGGACCGTGACGATGTAGGAGAGCTGGTCAGGGAGAGGAGGTTGAAGAGGACCGTGACGATGTAGGAGAGCTGGTCAGGGAGAGGAGGTTGAAGAGGACTGTGACGATGTAGGAGAGCTGGTCAGGGAGAGGAGGTTGGAGAGGACCGTGACGATGTAGGAGAGCTGGTCAGGGAGAGGAGGTTGGAGAGGACCGTGATGATGTAGGAGAGCTGGTCAGGGAGAGGAGGTTGTAGAGGACCGTGACGATGTAGGAGAGAGCTGGTCAGGGAGAGGAGGTTGTAGAGGACCGTGACGATGTAGGAGAGAGCTGGTCAGGGAGAGGTTGTAGAGGACCGTGACGATGTAGGAGAGAGCTGGTCAGGGAGAGGAGGTTGGAGAGGACCGTGACGATGTAGGAGAGCTGGTCAGGGAGAGGAGGTTGTAGAGGACCGTGACGATGTAGGAGAGAGCTGGTCAGGGAGAGGAGGTTGTAGAGGACCGTGACGATGTAGGAGAGAGCTGGTCAGGGAGAGGAGGTTGTAGAGGACCGTGACGATGTAGGAGAGCTGGTCAGGGAGAGGTTGGAGAGGACCGTGACGATGTAGGAGAGCTGGTCAGGGAGAGGAGGTTGGAGAGGACCGTGACGATGTAGGAGAGCTGGTCAGGGAGAGGAGGTTGTAGAGGACCGTGACGATGTAGGAGAGAGCTGGTCAGGGAGAGGAGGTTGTAGAGGACCGTGACGATGTAGGAGAGAGCTGGTCAGGGAGAGGAGGTTGAAGAGGACCGTGACGATGTAGGAGAGCTGGTCAGAAAGAGGTTGGAGAGGACCGTGACAATGTAGGAGAGCTGGTCAGGGAGAGGAGGTTGTAGAGGACCGTGACGATGTAGGAGAGCTGGTCAGGGAGAGGTTGAAGAGGACCGTGACGATGTAGGAGAGCTGGTCAGGGAGAGGAGGTTGAAGAGGACCGTGACGATGTAGGAGAGCTGGTCAGGGAGAGGAGGTTGTAGAGGACCGTGACGATGTAGGAGAGCTGGTCAGGGAGAGGAGGTTGGAGAGGACCGTGACGATGTAGGAGAGCTGGTCAGGGAGAGGTTGGAGAGGACCGTGACGATATAGGAGAGCTGGTCAGGGAGAGGAGGTTGTAGAGGACCGTGACGATGTAGGAGAGCTGGTCAGGGAGAGGTTGAAGAGGACCGTGACGATGTAGGAGAGCTGGTCAGGGAGAGGAGGTTGGAGAGGACCGTGATGATGTAGGAGAGCTGGTCAGGGAGAGGTTGGAGAGGACCGTGACGATGTAGGAGAGCTGGTCAGGGAGAGGAGGTTGAAGAGGACCGTGACGATGTAGGAGAGCTGGTCAGGGAGAGGAGGTTGAAGAGAACTGTGACGATGTAGGAGAGCTGGTCAGGGAGAGGAGGTTGGAGAGGACCGTGACGATGTAGGAGAGCTGGTCAGGGAGAGGAGGTTGGAGAGGACCGTGATGATGTAGGAGAGCTGGTCAGGGAGAGGAGGTTGTAGAGGACCGTGACGATGTAGGAGAGAGCTGGTCAGGGAGAGGAGGTTGTAGAGGACCGTGACGATGTAGGAGAGAGCTGGTCAGGGAGAGGAGGTTGAAGAGGACCGTGACGATGTAGGAGAGCTGGTCAGAAAGAGGTTGGAGAGGACCGTGACAATGTAGGAGAGCTGGTCAGGGAGAGGAGGTTGTAGAGGACCGTGACGATGTAGGAGAGCTGGTCAGGGAGAAGAGGTTGTAGAGGACCGTGACGATGTAGGAGAGCTGGTCAGGGAGAGGTTGAAGAGGGCCGTGACGATGTTGGAGAGAGCTGGTCAGGGAGAGGTTGGAGAGGACCGTGACGATGTAGGAGAGCTGGTCAGGGAGAGGAAGTTGTAGAGGACCGTGACGATGTAGGAGAGAGCTGGTCAGGGAGAGGAGGTTGAAGAGGACCGTGACGATGTAGGAGAGCTGGTCAGGGAGAGGAGGTTGAAGAGGACCGTGACGATGTAGGAGAGCTGGTCAGGGAGAGGAGGTTGTAGAGGACCGTGACGATGTAGGAGAGCTGGTCAGGGAGAGGAGGTTGGAGAGGACCGTGACGATGTAGGAGAGCTGGTCAGGGAGAGGTTGGAGAGGACCGTGACGATGTAGGAGAGCTGGTCAGGGAGAGGAGGTTGTAGAGGACCGTGACGATGTAGGAGAACTGGTCAGGGAGAGGTTGAAGAGGACCGTGACGATGTAGGAGAGCTGGTCAGGGAGAGGAGGTTGGAGAGGACCGTGACGATGTAGGAGAGCTGGTCAGGGAGAGGAGGTTGAAGAGGACCGTGACGATGTAGGAGAGCTGGTCAGGGAGAGGAGGTTGAAGAGGACCGTGACGATGTAGGAGAGCTGGTCAGGGAGAGGAGGTTGGAGAGGACCGTGACGATGTAGGAGAGCTGGTCAGGGAGAGGAGGTTGTAGAGGACCGTGACGATGTAGGAGAGCTGGTCAGGGAGAGGTTGAAGAGGACCGTGACGATGTAGGAGAGAGCTGGTCAGGGAGAGGTTGGAGAGGACCGTGACGATGTAGGAGAGCTGGTCAGGGAGAGGAAGTTGTAGAGTACCGTGACGATGTAGGAGAGAGCTGGTCAGGGAGAGGAGGTTGAAGAGGACCGTGACGATGTAGGAGAGCTGGTCAGGGAGAGGAGGTTGAAGAGGACCGTGACGATGTAGGAGAGCTGGTCAGGGAGAGGAGGTTGTAGAGGACCGTGACGATGTAGGAGAGCTGGTCAGGGAGAGGAGGTTGGAGAGGATCGTGACGATGTAGGAGAGCTGGTCAGGGAGAGGTTGGAGAGGAACGTGACGATGTAGGAGAGCTGGTCAGGGAGAGGAGGTTGTAGAGGACCGTGACGATGTAGGAGAACTGGTCAGGGAGAGGTTGAAGAGGACCGTGACGATGTAGGAGAGCTGGTCAGGGAGAGGAGGTTGGAGAGGACCGTGACGATGTAGGAGAGCTGGTCAGGGAGAGGTTGGAGAGGACCGTGACGATGTAGGAGAGCTGGTCAGGGAGAGGAGGTTGAAGAGGACCGTGACGATGTAGGAGAGCTGGTCAGGGAGAGGTTGGAGAGGACCGTGATGATGTAGGAGAGCTGGTCAGGGAGAGAGAGGTTGGAGAGGACCGTGACGATGTAGGAGAGCTGGTCAGGGAGAGGAGGTTGAAGAGGACCGTGACGATGTAGGAGAGCTGGTCAGGGAGAGGAGGTTGAAGAGGACCGTGACGATGTAGGAGAGCTGGTCAGGGAGAGGAGGTTGGAGAGGACCGTGACGATGTAGGAGAGCTGGTCAGGGAGAGGAGGTTGGAGAGGACCGTGATGATGTAGGAGAGCTGGTCAGGGAGAGGAGGTTGTAGAGGACCGTGACGATGTAGGAGAGAGCTGGTCAGGGAGAGGAGGTTGGAGAGGACCGTGACGATGTAGGAGAGCTGGTCAGGGAGAGGTTGGAGAGGACCGTGACGATGTAGGAGAGAGCTGGTCAGGGAGAGGAGGTTGAAGAGGACCGTGACGATGTAGGAGAGCTGGTCAGGGAGAGGAGGTTGAAGAGGACCGTGACGATGTAGGAGAGCTGGTCAGGGAGAGGAGGTTGTAGAGGACCGTGACGATGTAGGAGAGCTGGTCAGGGAGAGGAGGTTGAAGAGGACCGTAACGATGTAGGAGAGCTGGTCAGGGAGAGGAGGTTGAAGAGGACCGTGACGATGTAGGAGAGCTGGTCAGGGAGAGGAGGTTGAAGAGGACCGTGACGATGTAGGAGAGCTGGTCAGGGAGAGGAGGTTGGAGAGGACCGTAATGATGTAGGAGAGCTGGTCAGGGAGAGGTCGGAGAGGACCGTGACGATGTAGGAGAGAGCTGGTCAGGGAGAGGAGGTTGTAGAGGACCGTGACGATGTAGGAGAGCTGGTCAGGGAGAGGAGGTTGGAGAGGACCGTGACGATGTAGGAGAGCTGGTCAGGGAGAGGAGGTTGTAGAGGACCGTGACGATGTAGGAGAGAGCTGGTCAGGGAGAGGAGGTTGAAGAGGACCGTGACGATGTAGGAGAGAGCTGGTCAGGCAGAGGAGGTTGAAGAGGACCGTGACGATGTAGGAGAGCTGGTCAGGGAGAGGAGGTTGAAGAGGACCGTGACGATGTAGGAGAGCTGGTCAGGGAGAGGTTGGAGAGGACCGTGACGATGTAGGAGAGCTGGTCAGGGAGAGGAGGTTGAAGAGGACCGTGACGATGTAGGAGAGAGCTGGTCAGGGAGAGGAGGTTGAAGAGGACCGTGACGATGTAGGAGAGCTGGTCAGGGAGAGGAGGTTGGAGAGGACCGTGACGATGTAGGAGAGAGCTGGTCAGGGAGAGGTTGGAGAGGACCGTGACGATGTAGGAGAGAGCTGGTCAGGGAGAGGAGGTTGGAGAGGACCGTGACGATGTAGGAGAGCTGGTCAGGGAGAGGTTGGAGAGGACCGTGACGATGTAGGAGAGAGCTGGTCAGGGAGAGGAGGTTGAAGAGGACCGTGACGATGTAGGAGAGCTGGTCAGGGAGAGGAGGTTGAAGAGGACCGTGACGATGTAGGAGAGCTGGTCAGGGAGAGGAGGTTGTAGAGGACCGTGACGATGTAGGAGAGCTGGTCAGGGAGAGGAGGTTGAAGAGGACCGTGACGATGTAGGAGAGCTGGTCAGGGAGAGGAGGTTGAAGAGGACCATGACGTTGTAGGAGAGCTGGTCAGGGAGAGGAGGTTGGAGAGGACCGTGACGATGTAGGAGAGCTGGTCAGGGAGAGGTTGGAGAGGACCGTGACGATATAGGAGAGCTGGTCAGGGAGAGGAGGTTGTAGAGGACCGTGACGATGTAGGAGAGCTGGTCAGGGAGAGGTTGAAGAGGACCGTGACGATGTAGGAGAGCTGGTCAGGGAGAGGAGGTTGGAGAGGACCGTGACGATGTAGGAGAGCTGGTCAGGGAGAGGTTGGAGAGGACCGTGACGATGTAGGAGAGCTGGTCAGGGAGAGGAGGTTGAAGAGGACCGTGACGATGTAGGAGAGCTGGTCAGGGAGAGGAGGTTGAAGAGGACCGTGACGATGTAGGAGAGCTGGTCAGGGAGAGGAGGTTGGAGAGGACCGTGACGATGTAGGAGAGCTGGTCAGGGAGAGGAGGTTGGAGAGGACCGTGATGATGTAGGAGAGCTGGTCAGGGAGAGGAGGTTGTAGAGGACCGTGACGATGTAGGAGAGAGCTGGTCAGGGAGAGGAGGTTGTAGAGGACCGTGACGATGTAGGAGAGAGCTGGTCAGGGAGAGGTTGTAGAGGACCGTGACGATGTAGGAGAGAGCTGGTCAGGGAGAGGAGGTTGGAGAGGACCGTGACGATGTAGGAGAGCTGGTCAGGGAGAGGAGGTTGTAGAGGACCGTGACGATGTAGGAGAGAGCTGGTCAGGGAGAGGAGGTTGTAGAGGACCGTGACGATGTAGGAGAGAGCTGGTCAGGGAGAGGAGGTTGGAGAGGACCGTGACGATGTAGGAGAGCTGGTCAGGGAGAGGTTGGAGAGGACCGTGACGATGTAGGAGAGCTGGTCAGGGAGAGGAGGTTGGAGAGGACCGTGACGATGTAGGAGAGCTGGTCAGGGAGAGGAGGTTGTAGAGGACCGTGACGATGTAGGAGAGAGCTGGTCAGGGAGAGGAGGTTGTAGAGGACCGTGACGATGTAGGAGAGAGCTGGTCAGGGAGAGGAGGTTGAAGAGGACCGTGACGATGTAGGAGAGCTGGTCAGAAAGAGGTTGGAGAGGACCGTGACAATGTAGGAGAGCTGGTCAGGGAGAGGAGGTTGTAGAGGACCGTGACGATGTAGGAGAGCTGGTCAGGGAGAGGTTGAAGAGGACCGTGACGATGTAGGAGAGAGCTGGTCAGGGAGAGGTTGGAGAGGACCGTGACGATGTAGGAGAGCTGGTCAGGGAGAGGAGGTTGTAGAGGACCGTGACGATGTAGGAGAGCTGGTCAGGGAGAGGAGGTTGGAGAGGACCGTGACGATGTAGGAGAGCTGGTCAGGGAGAGGTTGGAGAGGACCGTGACGATGTAGGAGAGCTGGTCAGGGAGAGGAGGTTGTAGAGGACCGTGACGATGTAGGAGAACTGGTCAGGGAGAGGTTGAAGAGGACCGTGACGATGTAGGAGAGCTGGTCAGGGAGAGGAGGTTGGAGAGGACCGTGACGATGTAGGAGAGCTGGTCAGGGAGAGGTTGGAGAGGACCGTGACGATGTAGGAGAGCTGGTCAGGGAGAGGAGGTTGAAGAGGACCGTGACGATGTAGGAGAGCTGGTCAGGGAGAGGTTGGAGAGGACCGTGATGATGTAGGAGAGCTGGTCAGGGAGATTAGGTTGGAGAGGACCGTGACGATGTAGGAGAGCTGGTCAGGGAGAGGAGGTTGAAGAGGACCGTGACGATGTAGGAGAGCTGGTCAGGGAGAGGAGGTTGAAGAGGACCGTGACGATGTAGGAGAGCTGGTCAGGGAGAGGAGGTTGGAGAGGACCGTGACGATGTAGGAGAGCTGGTCAGGGAGAGGAGGTTGTAGAGGACCGTGACGATGTAGGAGAGCTGGTCAGGGAGAGGTTGAAGAGGACCGTGACGATGTAGGAGAGAGCTGGTCAGGGAGAGGTTGGAGAGGACCGTGACGATGTAGGAGAGCTGGTCAGGGAGAGGAAGTTGTAGAGGACCGTGACGATGTAGGAGAGAGCTGGTCAGGGAGAGGAGGTTGAAGAGGACCGTGACGATGTAGGAGAGCTGGTCAGGGAGAGGTTGGAGAGGACCGTGACGATGTAGGAGAGCTGGTCAGGGAGAGGAGGTTGAAGAGGACCGTGACGATGTAGGAGAGCTGGTCAGGGAGAGGTTGGAGAGGACCGTGATGATGTAGGAGAGCTGGTCAGGGAGATTAGGTTGGAGAGGACCGTGACGATGTAGGAGAGCTGGTCAGGGAGAGGAGGTTGAAGAGGACCGTGACGATGTAGGAGAGCTGGTCAGGGAGAGGAGGTTGAAGAGGACCGTGACGATGTAGGAGAGCTGGTCAGGGAGAGGAGGTTGGAGAGGACCGTGACGATGTAGGAGAGCTGGTCAGGGAGAGGAGGTTGTAGAGGGCCGTGACGATGTAGGAGAGCTGGTCAGGGAGAGGTTGAAGAGGACCGTGACGATGTAGGAGAGAGCTGGTCAGGGAGAGGTTGGAGAGGACCGTGACGATGTAGGAGAGCTGGTCAGGGAGAGGAAGTTGTAGAGGACCGTGACGATGTAGGAGAGAGCTGGTCAGGGAGAGGAGGTTGAAGAGGACCGTGACGATGTAGGAGAGCTGGTCAGGGAGAGGAGGTTGAAGAGGACCGTGACGATGTAGGAGAGCTGGTCAGGGAGAGGAGGTTGTAGAGGACCGTGACGATGTAGGAGAGCTGGTCAGGGAGAGGAGGTTGGAGAGGATCGTGACGATGTAGGAGAGCTGGTCAGGGAGAGGTTGGAGAGGAACGTGACGATGTAGGAGAGCTGGTCAGGGAGAGGAGGTTGTAGAGGACCGTGACGATGTAGGAGAACTGGTCAGGGAGAGGTTGAAGAGGACCGTGACGATGTAGGAGAGCTGGTCAGGGAGAGGAGGTTGGAGAGGACCGTGACGATGTAGGAGAGCTGGTCAGGGAGAGGTTGGAGAGGACCGTGACGATGTAGGAGAGCTGGTCAGGGAGAGGAGGTTGAAGAGGACCGTGACGATGTAGGAGAGCTGGTCAGGGAGAGGTTGGAGAGGACCGTGATGATGTAGGAGAGCTGGTCAGGGAGAGAGAGGTTGGAGAGGACCGTGACGATGTAGGAGAGCTGGTCAGGGAGAGGAGGTTGAAGAGGACCGTGACGATGTAGGAGAGCTGGTCAGGGAGAGGAGGTTGAAGAGGGCCGTGACGATGTAGGAGAGCTGGTCAGGGAGAGGAGGTTGGAGAGGACCGTGACGATGTAGGAGAGCTGGTCAGGGAGAGGAGGTTGGAGAGGACCGTGATGATGTAGGAGAGCTGGTCAGGGAGAGGAGGTTGTAGAGGACCGTGACGATGTAGGAGAGAGCTGGTCAGGGAGAGGAGGTTGGAGAGGACCGTGACGATGTAGGAGAGCTGGTCAGGGAGAGGTTGGAGAGGACCGTGACGATGTAGGAGAGAGCTGGTCAGGGAGAGGAGGTTGAAGAGGACCGTGACGATGTAGGAGAGCTGGTCAGGGAGAGGAGGTTGAAGAGGACCGTGACGATGTAGGAGAGCTGGTCAGGGAGAGGAGGTTGTAGAGGACCGTGACGATGTAGGAGAGCTGGTCAGGGAGAGGAGGTTGAAGAGGACCGTAACGATGTAGGAGAGCTGGTCAGGGAGAGGAGGTTGAAGAGGACCGTGACAATGTAGGAGAGCTGGTCAGGGAGAGGAGGTTGAAGAGGACCGTGACGATGTAGGAGAGCTGGTCAGGGAGAGGAGGTTGGAGCGGACCGTGACGATGTAGGAGAGCTGGTCAGGGAGAGGAGGTTGTAGAGGGCCGTGACGATGTAGGAGAGAGCTGGTCAGGGAGAGGAGGTTGCAGAGGACCGTGACGATGTAGGAGAGCTGGTCAGGGAGAGGAGGTTGTAGAGGACCGTGACGATGTAGGAGAGCTGGTCAGGGAGAGGAGGTTGGAGAGGACCGTGACGATGTAGGAGAGCTGGTCAGGGAGAGGTTGGAGAGGACCGTGACGATGTAGGAGAGCTGGTCAGGGAGAGGAGGTTGAAGAGGACCGTGACGATGTAGGAGAGCTGGTCAGGGAGAGGTTGGAGAGGACCGTGATGATGTAGGAGAGCTGGTCAGGGAGAGAGAGGTTGGAGAGGACCGTGACGATGTAGGAGAGCTGGTCAGGGAGAGGAGGTTGAAGAGGACCGTGACGATGTAGGAGAGCTGGTCAGGGAGAGGAGGTTGAAGAGGGCCGTGACGATGTAGGAGAGCTGGTCAGGGAGAGGAGGTTGGAGAGGACCGTGACGATGTAGGAGAGCTGGTCAGGGAGAGGAGGTTGGAGAGGACCGTGATGATGTAGGAGAGCTGGTCAGGGAGAGGAGGTTGTAGAGGACCGTGACGATGTAGGAGAGAGCTGGTCAGGGAGAGGAGGTTGGAGAGGACCGTGACGATGTAGGAGAGCTGGTCAGGGAGAGGTTGGAGAGGACCGTGACGATGTAGGAGAGAGCTGGTCAGGGAGAGGAGGTTGAAGAGGACCGTGACGATGTAGGAGAGCTGGTCAGGGAGAGGAGGTTGAAGAGGACCGTGACGATGTAGGAGAGCTGGTCAGGGAGAGGAGGTTGTAGAGGACCGTGACGATGTAGGAGAGCTGGTCAGGGAGAGGAGGTTGAAGAGGACCGTAACGATGTAGGAGAGCTGGTCAGGGAGAGGAGGTTGAAGAGGACCGTGACAATGTAGGAGAGCTGGTCAGGGAGAGGAGGTTGAAGAGGACCGTGACGATGTAGGAGAGCTGGTCAGGGAGAGGAGGTTGGAGCGGACCGTGACGATGTAGGAGAGCTGGTCAGGGAGAGGAGGTTGTAGAGGGCCGTGACGATGTAGGAGAGAGCTGGTCAGGGAGAGGAGGTTGCAGAGGACCGTGACGATGTAGGAGAGCTGGTCAGGGAGAGGAGGTTGTAGAGGACCGTGACGATGTAGGAGAGCTGGTCAGGGAGAGGAGGTTGTAGAGGACCGTGACGATGTAGGAGAGCTGGTCAGGGAGAGGAGGTTGTAGAGGACCGTGATGATGTAGGAGAGCTGGTCAGGGAGAGGTCGGAGAGGACCGTGACGATGTAGGAGAGAGCTGGTCAGGGAGAGGAGGTTGTAGAGGACCGTGACGATGTAGGAGAGCTGGTCAGGGAGAGGAGGTTGGAGAGGACCGTGACGATGTAGGAGAGCTGGTCAGGGAGAGGAGGTTGTAGAAGACCGTGACGATGTAGGAGAGAGCTGGTCAGGGAGAGGAGGTTGAAGAGGACCGTGACGATGTAGGAGAGAGCTGGTCAGGGAGAGGAGGTTGAAGAGGACCGTGACGATGTAGGAGAGCTGGTCAGGGAGAGGAGGTTGAAGAGGACCGTGACGATGTAGGAGAGCTGGTCAGGGAGAGGTTGGAGAGGACCGTGACGATGTAGGAGAGCTGGTCAGGGAGAGGAGGTTGAAGAGGACCGTGACGATGTAGGAGAGAGCTGGTCAGGGAGAGGAGGTTGAAGAGGACCGTGACGATGTAGGAGAGCTGGTCAGGGAGAGGAGGTTGGAGAGGACCGTGACGATGTAGGAGAGAGCTGGTCAGGGAGAGGAGGTTGGAGAGGACCGTGACGATGTAGGAGAGCTGGTCAGGGAGAGGTTGGAGAGGACCGTGACGATGTAGGAGAGAGCTGGTCAGGGAGAGGAGGTTGAAGAGGACCGTGACGATGTAGGAGAGCTGGTCAGGGAGAGGAGGTTGAAGATGACCGTGACGATGTAGGAGAGCTGGTCAGGGAGAGGAGGTTGTAGAGGACCGTGACGATGTAGGAGAGCTGGTCAGGGAGAGGAGGTTGAAGAGGACCGTGACGATGTAGGAGAGCTGGTCAGGGAGAGGAGGTTGAAGAGGACCATGACGATGTAGGAGAGCTGGTCAGGGAGAGGAGGTTGGAGAGGACCGTGACGATGTAGGAGAGCTGGTCAGGGAGAGGTTGGAGAGGACCGTGACGATGTAGGAGAGCTGGTCAGGGAGAGGAGGTTGTAGAGGACCGTGACGATGTAGGAGAACTGGTCAGGGAGAGGAGGTTGAAGAGGACCGTGACGATGTAGGAGAGCTGGTCAGGGAGAGGAGAGGAGGTTGGAGAGGACCGTGACGATGTAGGAGAGCTGGTCAGGGAGAGGTTGGAGAGGACCGTGACGATGTAGGAGAGCTGGTCAGGGAGAGGAGGTTGAAGAGGACCGTGACGATGTAGGAGAGCTGGTCAGGGAGAGGTTGGAGAGGACCGTGATGATGTAGGAGAGCTGGTCAGGGAGAGAGAGGTTGGAGAGGACCGTGACGATGTAGGAGAGCTGGTCAGGGAGAGGAGGTTGAAGAGGACCGTGACGATGTAGGAGAGCTGGTCAGGGAGAGGAGGTTGAAGAGGACCGTGACGATGTAGGAGAGCTGGTCAGGGAGAGGAGGTTGGAGAGGACCGTGACGATGTAGGAGAGCTGGTCAGGGAGAGGAGGTTGTAGAGGACCGTGACGATGTAGGAGAGCTGGTCAGGGAGAGGTTGAAGAGGACCGTGACGATGTAGGAGAGAGCTGGTCAGGGAGAGGTTGGAGAGGACCGTAACGATGTAGGAGAGCTGGTCAGGGAGAGGAAGTTGTAGAGGACCGTGACGATGTAGGAGAGAGCTGGTCAGGGAGAGGAGGTTGAAGAGGACCGTGACGATGTAGGAGAGCTGGTCAGGGAGAGGAGGTTGAAGAGGACCGTGACGATGTAGGAGAGCTGGTCAGGGAGAGGAGGTTGTAGAGGACCGTGACGATGTAGGAGAGCTGGTCAGGGAGAGGAGGTTGGAGAGGATCGTGACGATGTAGGAGAGCTGGTCAGGGAGAGGTTGGAGAGGAACGTGACGATGTAGGAGAGCTGGTCAGGGAGAGGAGGTTGTAGAGGACCGTGACGATGTAGGAGAACTGGTCAGGGAGAGGTTGAAGAGGACCGTGACGATGTAGGAGAGCTGGTCAGGGAGAGGAGGTTGGAGAGGACCGTGACGATGTAGGAGAGCTGGTCAGGGAGAGGTTGGAGAGGACCGTGACGATGTAGGAGAGCTGGTCAGGGAGAGGTTGGAGAGGACCGTGACGATGTAGGAGAGCTGGTCAGGGAGAGGAGGTTGAAGAGGACCGTGACGATGTAGGAGAGAGCTGGTCAGGGAGAGGAGGTTGAAGAGGACCGTGACGATGTAGGAGAGCTGGTCAGGGAGAGGAGGTTGGAGAGGACCGTGACGATGTAGGAGAGAGCTGGTCAGGGAGAGGAGGTTGGAGAGGACCGTGACGATGTAGGAGAGCTGGTCAGGGAGAGGTTGGAGAGGACCGTGACGATGTAGGAGAGAGCTGGTCAGGGAGAGGAGGTTGAAGAGGACCGTGACGATGTAGGAGAGCTGGTCAGGGAGAGGAGGTTGAAGAGGACCGTGACGATGTAGGAGAGCTGGTCAGGGAGAGGAGGTTGTAGAGGACCGTGACGATGTAGGAGAGCTGGTCAGGGAGAGGAGGTTGAAGAGGACCGTGACGATGTAGGAGAGCTGGTCAGGGAGAGGAGGTTGAAGAGGACCATGACGATGTAGGAGAGCTGGTCAGGGAGAGGAGGTTGGAGAGGACCGTGACGATGTAGGAGAGCTGGTCAGGGAGAGGTTGGAGAGGACCGTGACGATGTAGGAGAGCTGGTCAGGGAGAGGAGGTTGTAGAGGACCGTGACGATGTAGGAGAACTGGTCAGGGAGAGGTTGAAGAGGACCGTGACGATGTAGGAGAGCTGGTCAGGGAGAGGAGGTTGGAGAGGACCGTGACGATGTAGGAGAGCTGGTCAGGGAGAGGTTGGAGAGGACCGTGACGATGTAGGAGAGCTGGTCAGGGAGAGGAGGTTGAAGAGGACCGTGACGATGTAGGAGAGCTGGTCAGGGAGAGGTTGGAGAGGACCGTGATGATGTAGGAGAGCTGGTCAGGGAGAGAGAGGTTGGAGAGGACCGTGACGATGTAGGAGAGCTGGTCAGGGAGAGGAGGTTGAAGAGGACCGTGACGATGTAGGAGAGCTGGTCAGGGAGAGGAGGTTGAAGAGGACCGTGACGATGTAGGAGAGCTGGTCAGGGAGAGGAGGTTGGAGAGGACCGTGACGATGTAGGAGAGCTGGTCAGGGAGAGGAGGTTGTAGAGGACCGTGACGATGTAGGAGAGCTGGTCAGGGAGAGGTTGAAGAGGACTGTGACGATGTAGGAGAGAGCTGGTCAGGGAGAGGTTGGAGAGGACCGTGACGATGTAGGAGAGCTGGTCAGGGAGAGGAAGTTGTAGAGGACCGTGACGATGTAGGAGAGAGCTGGTCAGGGAGAGGAGGTTGAAGAGGACCGTGACGATGTAGGAGAGCTGGTCAGGGAGAGGAGGTTGAAGAGGACCGTGACGATGTAGGAGAGCTGGTCAGGGAGAGGAGGTTGTAGAGGACCGTGACGATGTAGGAGAGCTGGTCAGGGAGAGGAGGTTGGAGAGGATCGTGACGATGTAGGAGAGCTGGTCAGGGAGAGGTTGGAGAGGAACGTGACGATGTAGGAGAGCTGGTCAGGGAGAGGAGGTTGTAGAGGACCGTGACGATGTAGGAGAACTGGTCAGGGAGAGGTTGAAGAGGACCGTGACGATGTAGGAGAGCTGGTCAGGGAGAGGAGGTTGGAGAGGACCGTGACGATGTAGGAGAGCTGGTCAGGGAGAGGTTGGAGAGGACCGTGACGATGTAGGAGAGCTGGTCAGGGAGAGGAGGTTGAAGAGGACCGTGACGATGTAGGAGAGCTGGTCAGGGAGAGGAGGTTGAAGAGGACCGTGACGATGTAGGAGAGCTGGTCAGGGAGAGGTTGGAGAGGACCGTGATGATGTAGGAGAGCTGGTCAGGGAGATTAGGTTGGAGAGGACCGTGACGATGTAGGAGAGCTGGTCAGGGAGAGGAGGTTGAAGAGGACCGTGACGATGTAGGAGAGCTGGTCAGGGAGAGGAGGTTGAAGAGGACCGTGACGATGTAGGAGAGCTGGTCAGGGAGAGGAGGTTGGAGAGGACCGTGACGATGTAGGAGAGCTGGTCAGGGAGAGGAGGTTGTAGAGGACCGTGACGATGTAGGAGAGCTGGTCAGGGAGAGGTTGAAGAGGACCGTGACGATGTAGGAGAGAGCTGGTCAGGGAGAGGTTGGAGAGGACCGTGACGATGTAGGAGAGCTGGTCAGGGAGAGGAAGTTGTAGAGGACCGTGACGATGTAGGAGAGAGCTGGTCAGGGAGAGGAGGTTGAAGAGGACCGTGACGATGTAGGAGAGCTGGTCAGGGAGAGGAGGTTGAAGAGGACCGTGACGATGTAGGAGAGCTGGTCAGGGAGAGGAGGTTGTAGAGGACCGTGACGATGTAGGAGAGCTGGTCAGGGAGAGGAGGTTGGAGAGGATCGTGACGATGTAGGAGAGCTGGTCAGGGAGAGGTTGGAGAGGAACGTGACGATGTAGGAGAGCTGGTCAGGGAGAGGAGGTTGTAGAGGACCGTGACGATGTAGGAGAACTGGTCAGGGAGAGGTTGAAGAGGACCGTGACGATGTAGGAGAGCTGGTCAGGGAGAGGAGGTTGGAGAGGACCGTGACGATGTAGGAGAGCTGGTCAGGGAGAGGTTGGAGAGGACCGTGACGATGTAGGAGAGCTGGTCAGGGAGAGGAGGTTGAAGAGGACCGTGACGATGTAGGAGAGCTGGTCAGGGAGAGGTTGGAGAGGACCGTGATGATGTAGGAGAGCTGGTCAGGGAGAGAGAGGTTGGAGAGGACCGTGACGATGTAGGAGAGCTGGTCAGGGAGAGGAGGTTGAAGAGGACCGTGACGATGTAGGAGAGCTGGTCAGGGAGAGGAGGTTGAAGAGGGCCGTGACGATGTAGGAGAGCTGGTCAGGGAGAGGAGGTTGGAGAGGACCGTGACGATGTAGGAGAGCTGGTCAGGGAGAGGAGGTTGGAGAGGACCGTGATGATGTAGGAGAGCTGGTCAGGGAGAGGAGGTTGTAGAGGACCGTGACGATGTAGGAGAGAGCTGGTCAGGGAGAGGAGGTTGGAGAGGACCGTGACGATGTAGGAGAGCTGGTCAGGGAGAGGTTGGAGAGGACCGTGACGATGTAGGAGAGAGCTGGTCAGGGAGAGGAGGTTGAAGAGGACCGTGACGATGTAGGAGAGCTGGTCAGGGAGAGGAGGTTGAAGAGGACCGTGACGATGTAGGAGAGCTGGTCAGGGAGAGGAGGTTGTAGAGGACCGTGACGATGTAGGAGAGCTGGTCAGGGAGAGGAGGTTGAAGAGGACCGTAACGATGTAGGAGAGCTGGTCAGGGAGAGGAGGTTGAAGAGGACCGTGACAATGTAGGAGAGCTGGTCAGGGAGAGGAGGTTGAAGAGGACCGTGACGATGTAGGAGAGCTGGTCAGGGAGAGGAGGTTGGAGCGGACCGTGACGATGTAGGAGAGCTGGTCAGGGAGAGGAGGTTGTAGAGGGCCGTGACGATGTAGGAGAGAGCTGGTCAGGGAGAGGAGGTTGCAGAGGACCGTGACGATGTAGGAGAGCTGGTCAGGGAGAGGAGGTTGTAGAGGACCGTGACGATGTAGGAGAGCTGGTCAGGGAGAGGAGGTTGTAGAGGACCGTGACGATGTAGGAGAGCTGGTCAGGGAGAGGAGGTTGTAGAGGACCGTGATGATGTAGGAGAGCTGGTCAGGGAGAGGTCGGAGAGGACCGTGACGATGTAGGAGAGAGCTGGTCAGGGAGAGGAGGTTGTAGAGGACCGTGACGATGTAGGAGAGCTGGTCAGGGAGAGGAGGTTGGAGAGGACCGTGACGATGTAGGAGAGCTGGTCAGGGAGAGGAGGTTGTAGAAGACCGTGACGATGTAGGAGAGAGCTGGTCAGGGAGAGGAGGTTGAAGAGGACCGTGACGATGTAGGAGAGAGCTGGTCAGGGAGAGGAGGTTGAAGAGGACCGTGACGATGTAGGAGAGCTGGTCAGGGAGAGGAGGTTGAAGAGGACCGTGACGATGTAGGAGAGCTGGTCAGGGAGAGGTTGGAGAGGACCGTGACGATGTAGGAGAGCTGGTCAGGGAGAGGAGGTTGAAGAGGACCGTGACGATGTAGGAGAGAGCTGGTCAGGGAGAGGAGGTTGAAGAGGACCGTGACGATGTAGGAGAGCTGGTCAGGGAGAGGAGGTTGGAGAGGACCGTGACGATGTAGGAGAGAGCTGGTCAGGGAGAGGAGGTTGGAGAGGACCGTGACGATGTAGGAGAGCTGGTCAGGGAGAGGTTGGAGAGGACCGTGACGATGTAGGAGAGAGCTGGTCAGGGAGAGGAGGTTGAAGAGGACCGTGACGATGTAGGAGAGCTGGTCAGGGAGAGGAGGTTGAAGATGACCGTGACGATGTAGGAGAGCTGGTCAGGGAGAGGAGGTTGTAGAGGACCGTGACGATGTAGGAGAGCTGGTCAGGGAGAGGAGGTTGAAGAGGACCGTGACGATGTAGGAGAGCTGGTCAGGGAGAGGAGGTTGAAGAGGACCATGACGATGTAGGAGAGCTGGTCAGGGAGAGGAGGTTGGAGAGGACCGTGACGATGTAGGAGAGCTGGTCAGGGAGAGGTTGGAGAGGACCGTGACGATGTAGGAGAGCTGGTCAGGGAGAGGAGGTTGTAGAGGACCGTGACGATGTAGGAGAACTGGTCAGGGAGAGGAGGTTGAAGAGGACCGTGACGATGTAGGAGAGCTGGTCAGGGAGAGGAGAGGAGGTTGGAGAGGACCGTGACGATGTAGGAGAGCTGGTCAGGGAGAGGTTGGAGAGGACCGTGACGATGTAGGAGAGCTGGTCAGGGAGAGGAGGTTGAAGAGGACCGTGACGATGTAGGAGAGCTGGTCAGGGAGAGGTTGGAGAGGACCGTGATGATGTAGGAGAGCTGGTCAGGGAGAGAGAGGTTGGAGAGGACCGTGACGATGTAGGAGAGCTGGTCAGGGAGAGGAGGTTGAAGAGGACCGTGACGATGTAGGAGAGCTGGTCAGGGAGAGGAGGTTGAAGAGGACCGTGACGATGTAGGAGAGCTGGTCAGGGAGAGGAGGTTGGAGAGGACCGTGACGATGTAGGAGAGCTGGTCAGGGAGAGGAGGTTGTAGAGGACCGTGACGATGTAGGAGAGCTGGTCAGGGAGAGGTTGAAGAGGACCGTGACGATGTAGGAGAGAGCTGGTCAGGGAGAGGTTGGAGAGGACCGTAACGATGTAGGAGAGCTGGTCAGGGAGAGGAAGTTGTAGAGGACCGTGACGATGTAGGAGAGAGCTGGTCAGGGAGAGGAGGTTGAAGAGGACCGTGACGATGTAGGAGAGCTGGTCAGGGAGAGGAGGTTGAAGAGGACCGTGACGATGTAGGAGAGCTGGTCAGGGAGAGGAGGTTGTAGAGGACCGTGACGATGTAGGAGAGCTGGTCAGGGAGAGGAGGTTGGAGAGGATCGTGACGATGTAGGAGAGCTGGTCAGGGAGAGGTTGGAGAGGAACGTGACGATGTAGGAGAGCTGGTCAGGGAGAGGAGGTTGTAGAGGACCGTGACGATGTAGGAGAACTGGTCAGGGAGAGGTTGAAGAGGACCGTGACGATGTAGGAGAGCTGGTCAGGGAGAGGAGGTTGGAGAGGACCGTGACGATGTAGGAGAGCTGGTCAGGGAGAGGTTGGAGAGGACCGTGACGATGTAGGAGAGCTGGTCAGGGAGAGGTTGGAGAGGACCGTGACGATGTAGGAGAGCTGGTCAGGGAGAGGAGGTTGAAGAGGACCGTGACGATGTAGGAGAGAGCTGGTCAGGGAGAGGAGGTTGAAGAGGACCGTGACGATGTAGGAGAGCTGGTCAGGGAGAGGAGGTTGGAGAGGACCGTGACGATGTAGGAGAGAGCTGGTCAGGGAGAGGAGGTTGGAGAGGACCGTGACGATGTAGGAGAGCTGGTCAGGGAGAGGTTGGAGAGGACCGTGACGATGTAGGAGAGAGCTGGTCAGGGAGAGGAGGTTGAAGAGGACCGTGACGATGTAGGAGAGCTGGTCAGGGAGAGGAGGTTGAAGAGGACCGTGACGATGTAGGAGAGCTGGTCAGGGAGAGGAGGTTGTAGAGGACCGTGACGATGTAGGAGAGCTGGTCAGGGAGAGGAGGTTGAAGAGGACCGTGACGATGTAGGAGAGCTGGTCAGGGAGAGGAGGTTGAAGAGGACCATGACGATGTAGGAGAGCTGGTCAGGGAGAGGAGGTTGGAGAGGACCGTGACGATGTAGGAGAGCTGGTCAGGGAGAGGTTGGAGAGGACCGTGACGATGTAGGAGAGCTGGTCAGGGAGAGGAGGTTGTAGAGGACCGTGACGATGTAGGAGAACTGGTCAGGGAGAGGTTGAAGAGGACCGTGACGATGTAGGAGAGCTGGTCAGGGAGAGGAGGTTGGAGAGGACCGTGACGATGTAGGAGAGCTGGTCAGGGAGAGGTTGGAGAGGACCGTGACGATGTAGGAGAGCTGGTCAGGGAGAGGAGGTTGAAGAGGACCGTGACGATGTAGGAGAGCTGGTCAGGGAGAGGTTGGAGAGGACCGTGATGATGTAGGAGAGCTGGTCAGGGAGAGAGAGGTTGGAGAGGACCGTGACGATGTAGGAGAGCTGGTCAGGGAGAGGAGGTTGAAGAGGACCGTGACGATGTAGGAGAGCTGGTCAGGGAGAGGAGGTTGAAGAGGACCGTGACGATGTAGGAGAGCTGGTCAGGGAGAGGAGGTTGGAGAGGACCGTGACGATGTAGGAGAGCTGGTCAGGGAGAGGAGGTTGTAGAGGACCGTGACGATGTAGGAGAGCTGGTCAGGGAGAGGTTGAAGAGGACTGTGACGATGTAGGAGAGAGCTGGTCAGGGAGAGGTTGGAGAGGACCGTGACGATGTAGGAGAGCTGGTCAGGGAGAGGAAGTTGTAGAGGACCGTGACGATGTAGGAGAGAGCTGGTCAGGGAGAGGAGGTTGAAGAGGACCGTGACGATGTAGGAGAGCTGGTCAGGGAGAGGAGGTTGAAGAGGACCGTGACGATGTAGGAGAGCTGGTCAGGGAGAGGAGGTTGTAGAGGACCGTGACGATGTAGGAGAGCTGGTCAGGGAGAGGAGGTTGGAGAGGATCGTGACGATGTAGGAGAGCTGGTCAGGGAGAGGTTGGAGAGGAACGTGACGATGTAGGAGAGCTGGTCAGGGAGAGGAGGTTGTAGAGGACCGTGACGATGTAGGAGAACTGGTCAGGGAGAGGTTGAAGAGGACCGTGACGATGTAGGAGAGCTGGTCAGGGAGAGGAGGTTGGAGAGGACCGTGACGATGTAGGAGAGCTGGTCAGGGAGAGGTTGGAGAGGACCGTGACGATGTAGGAGAGCTGGTCAGGGAGAGGAGGTTGAAGAGGACCGTGACGATGTAGGAGAGCTGGTCAGGGAGAGGTTGGAGAGGACCGTGATGATGTAGGAGAGCTGGTCTGGGAGAGAGAGGTTGGAGAGGACCGTGACGATGTAGGAGAGCTGGTCAGGGAGAGGAGGTTGAAGAGGACCGTGACGATGTAGGAGAGCTGGTCAGGGAGAGGAGGTTGAAGAGGACCGTGACGATGTAGGAGAGCTGGTCAGGGAGAGGAGGTTGGAGAGGACCGTGACGATGTAGGAGAGCTGGTCAGGGAGAGGAGGTTGTAGAGGACCGTGACGATGTAGGAGAGCTGGTCAGGGAGAGGTTGAAGAGGACCGTGACGATGTAGGAGAGAGCTGGTCAGGGAGAGGTTGGAGAGGACCGTGACGATGTAGGAGAGCTGGTCAGGGAGAGGAAGTTGTAGAGGACCGTGACGATGTAGGAGAGAGCTGGTCAGGGAGAGGAGGTTGAAGAGGACCGTGACGATGTAGGAGAGCTGGTCAGGGAGAGGAGGTTGAAGAGGACCATGACGATGTAGGAGAGCTGGTCAGGGAGAGGAGGTTGTAGAGGACCGTGACGATGTAGGAGAGCTGGTCAGGGAGAGGAGGTTGGAGAGGATCGTGACGATGTAGGAGAGCTGGTCAGGGAGAGGTTGGAGAGGAACGTGACGATGTAGGAGAGCTGGTCAGGGAGAGGAGGTTGTAGAGGACCGTGACGATGTAGGAGAACTGGTCAGGGAGAGGAGGTTGAAGAGGACCGTGACGATGTAGGAGAGCTGGTCAGGGAGAGGAGGTTGGAGAGGACCGTGACGATGTAGGAGAGCTGGTCAGGGAGAGGTTGGAGAGGACCGTGACGATGTAGGAGAGCTGGTCAGGGAGAGGAGGTTGAAGAGGACCGTGACGATGTAGGAGAGCTGGTCAGGGAGAGGTTGGAGAGGACCGTGATGATGTAGGAGAGCTGGTCTGGGAGAGAGAGGTTGGAGAGGACCGTGACGATGTAGGAGAGCTGGTCAGGGAGAGGAGGTTGAAGAGGACCGTGACGATGTAGGAGAGCTGGTCAGGGAGAGGAGGTTGAAGAGGACCGTGACGATGTAGGAGAGCTGGTCAGGGAGAGGAGGTTGGAGAGGACCGTGACGATGTAGGAGAGCTGGTCAGGGAGAGGAGGTTGGAGAGGACCGTGATGATGTAGGAGAGCTGGTCAGCGAGAGGAGGTTGTAGAGGACCGTGACGATGTAGGAGAGAGCTGGTCAGGGAGAGGAGGTTGGAGAGGACCGTGACGATGTAGGAGAGCTGGTCAGGGAGAGGTTGGAGAGGACCGTGACGATGTAGGAGAGAGCTGGTCAGGGAGAGGAGGTTGAAGAGGACCGTGACGATGTAGGAGAGCTGGTCAGGGAGAGGAGGTTGAAGAGGACCGTGACGATGTAGGAGAGCTGGTCAGGGAGAGGAGGTTGTAGAGGACCGTGACGATGTAGGAGAGCTGGTCAGGGAGAGGAGGTTGAAGAGGACCGTAACGATGTAGGAGAGCTGGTCAGGGAGAGGAGGTTGAAGAGGACAGTGACGATGTAGGAGAGCTGGTCAGGGAGAGGAGGTTGAAGAGGACCGTGACGATGTAGGAGAGCTGGTCAGGGAGAGGAGGTTGGAGAGGACCGTGACGATGTAGGAGAGCTGGTCAGGGAGAGGAGGTTGTAGAGGACCGTGACGATGTAGGAGAGAGCTGGTCAGGGAGAGGAGGTTGCAGAGGACCGTGACGATGTAGGAGAGCTGGTCAGGGAGAGGAGGTTGTAGAGGACCGTGACGATGTAGGAGAGCTGGTCAGGGAGAGGAGGTTGTAGAGGACCGTGACGATGTAGGAGAGCTGGTCAGGGAGAGGAGGTTGTAGAGGACCGTGATGATGTATGGAGCTGGTCAGGGAGAGGTCGGAGAGGACCGTGACGATGTAGGAGAGAGCTGGTCAGGGAGAGGAGGTTGTAGAGGACCGTGACGATGTAGGAGAGCTGGTCAGGGAGAGGAGGTTGGAGAGGACCGTGACGATGTAGGAGAGCTGGTCAGGGAGAGGAGGTTGTAGAGGACCGTGACGATGTAGGAGAGAGCTGGTCAGGGAGAGGAGGTTGAAGAGGACCGTGACGATGTAGGAGAGAGCTGGTCAGGGAGAGGAGGTTGAAGAGGACCGTGACGATGTAGGAGAGCTGGTCAGGGAGAGGAGGTTGAAGAGGACCGTGACGATGTAGGAGAGCTGGTCAGGGAGAGGTTGAAGAGGACCGTGACGATGTAGGAGAGCTGGTCAGGGAGAGGAGGTTGGAGAGGACCGTGACGATGTAGGAGAGAGCTGGTCAGGGAGAGTAGGTTGGAGAGGACCGTGACGATGTAGGAGAGCTGGTCAGGGAGAGGTTGGAGAGGACCGTGACGATGTAGGAGAGAGCTGGTCAGGGAGAGGAGGTTGAAGAGGACCGTGACGATGTAGGAGAGCTGGTCAGGGAGAGGAGGTTGAAGAGGACCGTGACGATGTAGGAGAGCTGGTCAGGGAGAGGAGGTTGGAGAGGACCGTGACGATGTAGGAGAGCTGGTCAGGGAGAGGTTGGAGAGGACCGTGACGATGTAGGAGAGCTGGTCAGGGAGAGGAGGTTGTAGAGGACCGTGACGATGTAGGAGAACTGGTCAGGGAGAGGAGGTTGAAGAGGACCGTGACGATGTAGGAGAGCTGGTCAGGGAGAGGAGAGGAGGTTGGAGAGGACCGTGACGATGTAGGAGAGCTGGTCAGGGAGAGGTTGGAGAGGACCGTGACGATGTAGGAGAGCTGGTCAGGGAGAGGAGGTTGAAGAGGATCGTGACGATGTAGGAGAGCTGGTCAGGGAGAGGTTGGAGAGGACCGTGATGATGTAGGAGAGCTGGTCAGGGAGAGAGAGGTTGGAGAGGACCGTGACGATGTAGGAGAGCTGGTCAGGGAGAGGAGGTTGAAGAGGACCGTGACGATGTAGGAGAGCTGGTCAGGGAGAGGAGGTTGAAGAGGACCGTGACGATGTAGGAGAGCTGGTCAGGGAGAGGAGGTTGGAGAGGACCGTGACGATGTAGGAGAGCTGGTCAGGGAGAGGAGGTTGTAGAGGACCGTGACGATGTAGGAGAGCTGGTCAGGGAGAGGAGGTTGGAGAGGACCGTGACGATGTAGGAGAGAGCTGGTCAGGGAGAGGAGGTTGGAGAGGACCGTGACGATGTAGGAGAGCTGGTCAGGGAGAGGTTGGAGAGGACCGTGACGATGTAGGAGAGAGCTGGTCAGGGAGAGGAGGTTGAAGAGGACCGTGACGATGTAGGAGAGCTGGTCAGGGAGAGGAGGTTGAAGATGACCGTGACGATGTAGGAGAGCTGGTCAGGGAGAGGAGGTTGTAGAGGACCGTGACGATGTAGGAGAGCTGGTCAGGGAGAGGAGGTTGAAGAGGACCGTGACGATGTAGGAGAGCTGGTCAGGGAGAGGAGGTTGAAGAGGACCATGACGATGTAGGAGAGCTGGTCAGGGAGAGGAGGTTGGAGAGGACCGTGACGATGTAGGAGAGCTGGTCAGGGAGAGGTTGGAGAGGACCGTGACGATGTAGGAGAGCTGGTCAGGGAGAGGAGGTTGTAGAGGACCGTGACGATGTAGGAGAACTGGTCAGGGAGAGGAGGTTGAAGAGGACCGTGACGATGTAGGAGAGCTGGTCAGGGAGAGGAGAGGAGGTTGGAGAGGACCGTGACGATGTAGGAGAGCTGGTCAGGGAGAGGTTGGAGAGGACCGTGACGATGTAGGAGAGCTGGTCAGGGAGAGGAGGTTGAAGAGGACCGTGATGATGTAGGAGAGCTGGTCAGGGAGAGGTTGGAGAGGACCGTGATGATGTAGGAGAGCTGGTCAGGGAGAGAGAGGTTGGAGAGGACCGTGACGATGTAGGAGAGCTGGTCAGGGAGAGGAGGTTGAAGAGGACCGTGACGATGTAGGAGAGCTGGTCAGGGAGAGGAGGTTGAAGAGGACCGTGACGATGTAGGAGAGCTGGTCAGGGAGAGGAGGTTGGAGAGGACCGTGACGATGTAGGAGAGCTGGTCAGGGAGAGGAGGTTGTAGAGGACCGTGACGATGTAGGAGAGCTGGTCAGGGAGAGGTTGAAGAGGACCGTGACGATGTAGGAGAGAGCTGGTCAGGGAGAGGTTGGAGAGGACCGTGACGATGTAGGAGAGCTGGTCAGGGAGAGGAAGTTGTAGAGGACCGTGACGATGTAGGAGAGAGCTGGTCAGGGAGAGGAGGTTGAAGAGGACCGTGACGATGTAGGAGAGCTGGTCAGGGAGAGGAGGTTGAAGAGGACCGTGACGATGTAGGAGAGCTGGTCAGGGAGAGGAGGTTGTAGAGGACCGTGACGATGTAGGAGAGCTGGTCAGGGAGAGGAGGTTGGAGAGGATCGTGACGATGTAGGAGAGCTGGTCAGGGAGAGGTTGGAGAGGAACGTGACGATGTAGGAGAGCTGGTCAGGGAGAGGAGGTTGTAGAGGACCGTGACGATGTAGGAGAACTGGTCAGGGAGAGGTTGAAGAGGACCGTGACGATGTAGGAGAGCTGGTCAGGGAGAGGAGGTTGGAGAGGACCGTGACGATGTAGGAGAGCTGGTCAGGGAGAGGTTGGAGAGGACCGTGACGATGTAGGAGAGCTGGTCAGGGAGAGGTTGGAGAGGACCGTGACGATGTAGGAGAGCTGGTCAGGGAGAGGAGGTTGAAGAGGACCGTGACGATGTAGGAGAGAGCTGGTCAGGGAGAGGAGGTTGAAGAGGACCGTGACGATGTAGGAGAGCTGGTCAGGGAGAGGAGGTTGGAGAGGACCGTGACGATGTAGGAGAGAGCTGGTCAGGGAGAGGAGGTTGGAGAGGACCGTGACGATGTAGGAGAGCTGGTCAGGGAGAGGTTGGAGAGGACCGTGACGATGTAGGAGAGAGCTGGTCAGGGAGAGGAGGTTGAAGAGGACCGTGACGATGTAGGAGAGCTGGTCAGGGAGAGGAGGTTGAAGAGGACCGTGACGATGTAGGAGAGCTGGTCAGGGAGAGGAGGTTGTAGAGGACCGTGACGATGTAGGAGAGCTGGTCAGGGAGAGGAGGTTGAAGAGGACCGTGACGATGTAGGAGAGCTGGTCAGGGAGAGGAGGTTGAAGAGGACCATGACGATGTAGGAGAGCTGGTCAGGGAGAGGAGGTTGGAGAGGACCGTGACGATGTAGGAGAGCTGGTCAGGGAGAGGTTGGAGAGGACCGTGACGATGTAGGAGAGCTGGTCAGGGAGAGGAGGTTGTAGAGGACCGTGACGATGTAGGAGAACTGGTCAGGGAGAGGTTGAAGAGGACCGTGACGATGTAGGAGAGCTGGTCAGGGAGAGGAGGTTGGAGAGGACCGTGACGATGTAGGAGAGCTGGTCAGGGAGAGGTTGGAGAGGACCGTGACGATGTAGGAGAGCTGGTCAGGGAGAGGAGGTTGAAGAGGACCGTGACGATGTAGGAGAGCTGGTCAGGGAGAGGTTGGAGAGGACCGTGATGATGTAGGAGAGCTGGTCAGGGAGAGAGAGGTTGGAGAGGACCGTGACGATGTAGGAGAGCTGGTCAGGGAGAGGAGGTTGAAGAGGACCGTGACGATGTAGGAGAGCTGGTCAGGGAGAGGAGGTTGAAGAGGACCGTGACGATGTAGGAGAGCTGGTCAGGGAGAGGAGGTTGGAGAGGACCGTGACGATGTAGGAGAGCTGGTCAGGGAGAGGAGGTTGTAGAGGACCGTGACGATGTAGGAGAGCTGGTCAGGGAGAGGTTGAAGAGGACTGTGACGATGTAGGAGAGAGCTGGTCAGGGAGAGGTTGGAGAGGACCGTGACGATGTAGGAGAGCTGGTCAGGGAGAGGAAGTTGTAGAGGACCGTGACGATGTAGGAGAGAGCTGGTCAGGGAGAGGAGGTTGAAGAGGACCGTGACGATGTAGGAGAGCTGGTCAGGGAGAGGAGGTTGAAGAGGACCGTGACGATGTAGGAGAGCTGGTCAGGGAGAGGAGGTTGTAGAGGACCGTGACGATGTAGGAGAGCTGGTCAGGGAGAGGAGGTTGGAGAGGATCGTGACGATGTAGGAGAGCTGGTCAGGGAGAGGTTGGAGAGGAACGTGACGATGTAGGAGAGCTGGTCAGGGAGAGGAGGTTGTAGAGGACCGTGACGATGTAGGAGAACTGGTCAGGGAGAGGTTGAAGAGGACCGTGACGATGTAGGAGAGCTGGTCAGGGAGAGGAGGTTGGAGAGGACCGTGACGATGTAGGAGAGCTGGTCAGGGAGAGGTTGGAGAGGACCGTGACGATGTAGGAGAGCTGGTCAGGGAGAGGAGGTTGAAGAGGACCGTGACGATGTAGGAGAGCTGGTCAGGGAGAGGTTGGAGAGGACCGTGATGATGTAGGAGAGCTGGTCTGGGAGAGAGAGGTTGGAGAGGACCGTGACGATGTAGGAGAGCTGGTCAGGGAGAGGAGGTTGAAGAGGACCGTGACGATGTAGGAGAGCTGGTCAGGGAGAGGAGGTTGAAGAGGACCGTGACGATGTAGGAGAGCTGGTCAGGGAGAGGAGGTTGGAGAGGACCGTGACGATGTAGGAGAGCTGGTCAGGGAGAGGAGGTTGTAGAGGACCGTGACGATGTAGGAGAGCTGGTCAGGGAGAGGTTGAAGAGGACCGTGACGATGTAGGAGAGAGCTGGTCAGGGAGAGGTTGGAGAGGACCGTGACGATGTAGGAGAGCTGGTCAGGGAGAGGAAGTTGTAGAGGACCGTGACGATGTAGGAGAGAGCTGGTCAGGGAGAGGAGGTTGAAGAGGACCGTGACGATGTAGGAGAGCTGGTCAGGGAGAGGAGGTTGAAGAGGACCATGACGATGTAGGAGAGCTGGTCAGGGAGAGGAGGTTGTAGAGGACCGTGACGATGTAGGAGAGCTGGTCAGGGAGAGGAGGTTGGAGAGGATCGTGACGATGTAGGAGAGCTGGTCAGGGAGAGGTTGGAGAGGAACGTGACGATGTAGGAGAGCTGGTCAGGGAGAGGAGGTTGTAGAGGACCGTGACGATGTAGGAGAACTGGTCAGGGAGAGGAGGTTGAAGAGGACCGTGACGATGTAGGAGAGCTGGTCAGGGAGAGGAGGTTGGAGAGGACCGTGACGATGTAGGAGAGCTGGTCAGGGAGAGGTTGGAGAGGACCGTGACGATGTAGGAGAGCTGGTCAGGGAGAGGAGGTTGAAGAGGACCGTGACGATGTAGGAGAGCTGGTCAGGGAGAGGTTGGAGAGGACCGTGATGATGTAGGAGAGCTGGTCTGGGAGAGAGAGGTTGGAGAGGACCGTGACGATGTAGGAGAGCTGGTCAGGGAGAGGAGGTTGAAGAGGACCGTGACGATGTAGGAGAGCTGGTCAGGGAGAGGAGGTTGAAGAGGACCGTGACGATGTAGGAGAGCTGGTCAGGGAGAGGAGGTTGGAGAGGACCGTGACGATGTAGGAGAGCTGGTCAGGGAGAGGAGGTTGGAGAGGACCGTGATGATGTAGGAGAGCTGGTCAGGGAGAGGAGGTTGTAGAGGACCGTGACGATGTAGGAGAGAGCTGGTCAGGGAGAGGAGGTTGGAGAGGACCGTGACGATGTAGGAGAGCTGGTCAGGGAGAGGTTGGAGAGGACCGTGACGATGTAGGAGAGAGCTGGTCAGGGAGAGGAGGTTGAAGAGGACCGTGACGATGTAGGAGAGCTGGTCAGGGAGAGGAGGTTGAAGAGGACCGTGACGATGTAGGAGAGCTGGTCAGGGAGAGGAGGTTGTAGAGGACCGTGACGATGTAGGAGAGCTGGTCAGGGAGAGGAGGTTGAAGAGGACCGTAACGATGTAGGAGAGCTGGTCAGGGAGAGGAGGTTGAAGAGGACAGTGACGATGTAGGAGAGCTGGTCAGGGAGAGGAGGTTGAAGAGGACCGTGACGATGTAGGAGAGCTGGTCAGGGAGAGGAGGTTGGAGAGGACCGTGACGATGTAGGAGAGCTGGTCAGGGAGAGGAGGTTGTAGAGGACCGTGACGATGTAGGAGAACTGGTCAGGGAGAGGAGGTTGAAGAGGACCGTGACGATGTAGGAGAGCTGGTCAGGGAGAGGAGGTTGGAGAGGACCGTGACGATGTAGGAGAGCTGGTCAGGGAGAGGTTGGAGAGGACAGTGACGATGTAGGAGAGCTGGTCAGGGAGAGGAGGTTGAAGAGGACCGTGACGATGTAGGAGAGCTGGTCAGGGAGAGGTTGGAGAGGACCGTGATGATGTAGGAGAGCTGGTCTGGGAGAGAGAGGTTGGAGAGGACCGTGACGATGTAGGAGAGCTGGTCAGGGAGAGGAGGTTGAAGAGGACCGTGACGATGTAGGAGAGCTGGTCAGGGAGAGGAGGTTGAAGAGGACCGTGACGATGTAGGAGAGCTGGTCAGGGAGAGGAGGTTGGAGAGGACCGTGACGATGTAGGAGAGCTGGTCAGGGAGAGGAGGTTGGAGAGGACCGTGATGATGTAGGAGAGCTGGTCAGGGAGAGGAGGTTGTAGAGGACCGTGACAATGTAGGAGAGAGCTGGTCAGGGAGAGGAGGTTGGAGAGGACCGTGACGATGTAGGAGAGCTGGTCAGGGAGAGGTTGGAGAGGACCGTGACGATGTAGGAGAGAGCTGGTCAGGGAGAGGAGGTTGAAGAGGACCGTGACGATGTAGGAGAGCTGGTCAGGGAGAGGAGGTTGAAGAGGACCGTGACGATGTAGGAGAGCTGGTCAGGGAGAGGAGGTTGTAGAGGACCGTGACGATGTAGGAGAGCTGGTCAGGGAGAGGAGGTTGAAGAGGACCGTAACGATGTAGGAGAGCTGGTCAGGGAGAGGAGGTTGAAGAGGACAGTGACGATGTAGGAGAGCTGGTCAGGGAGAGGAGGTTGAAGAGGACCGTGACGATGTAGGAGAGCTGGTCAGGGAGAGGAGGTTGGAGAGGACCGTGACGATGTAGGAGAGCTGGTCAGGGAGAGGAGGTTGTAGAGGACCGTGACGATGTAGGAGAGAGCTGGTCAGGGAGAGGAGGTTGCAGAGGACCGTGACGATGTAGGAGAGCTGGTCAGGGAGAGGAGGTTGTAGAGGACCGTGACGATGTAGGAGAGCTGGTCAGGGAGAGGAGGTTGTAGAGGACCGTGACGATGTAGGAGAGCTGGTCAGGGAGAGGAGGTTGTAGAGGACCGTGATGATGTATGGAGCTGGTCAGGGAGAGGTCGGAGAGGACCGTGACGATGTAGGAGAGAGCTGGTCAGGGAGAGGAGGTTGTAGAGGACCGTGACGATGTAGGAGAGCTGGTCAGGGAGAGGAGGTTGGAGAGGACCGTGACGATGTAGGAGAGCTGGTCAGGGAGAGGAGGTTGTAGAGGACCGTGACGATGTAGGAGAGAGCTGGTCAGGGAGAGGAGGTTGAAGAGGACCGTGACGATGTAGGAGAGAGCTGGTCAGGGAGAGGAGGTTGAAGAGGACCGTGACGATGTAGGAGAGCTGGTCAGGGAGAGGAGGTTGAAGAGGACCGTGACGATGTAGGAGAGCTGGTCAGGGAGAGGTTGAAGAGGACCGTGACGATGTAGGAGAGCTGGTCAGGGAGAGGAGGTTGGAGAGGACCGTGACGATGTAGGAGAGAGCTGGTCAGGGAGAGTAGGTTGGAGAGGACCGTGACGATGTAGGAGAGCTGGTCAGGGAGAGGTTGGAGAGGACCGTGACGATGTAGGAGAGAGCTGGTCAGGGAGAGGAGGTTGAAGAGGACCGTGACGATGTAGGAGAGCTGGTCAGGGAGAGGAGGTTGAAGAGGACCGTGACGATGTAGGAGAGCTGGTCAGGGAGAGGAGGTTGGAGAGGACCGTGACGATGTAGGAGAGCTGGTCAGGGAGAGGTTGGAGAGGACCGTGACGATGTAGGAGAGCTGGTCAGGGAGAGGAGGTTGTAGAGGACCGTGACGATGTAGGAGAACTGGTCAGGGAGAGGAGGTTGAAGAGGACCGTGACGATGTAGGAGAGCTGGTCAGGGAGAGGAGAGGAGGTTGGAGAGGACCGTGACGATGTAGGAGAGCTGGTCAGGGAGAGGTTGGAGAGGACCGTGACGATGTAGGAGAGCTGGTCAGGGAGAGGAGGTTGAAGAGGATCGTGACGATGTAGGAGAGCTGGTCAGGGAGAGGTTGGAGAGGACCGTGATGATGTAGGAGAGCTGGTCAGGGAGAGAGAGGTTGGAGAGGACCGTGACGATGTAGGAGAGCTGGTCAGGGAGAGGAGGTTGAAGAGGACCGTGACGATGTAGGAGAGCTGGTCAGGGAGAGGAGGTTGAAGAGGACCGTGACGATGTAGGAGAGCTGGTCAGGGAGAGGAGGTTGGAGAGGACCGTGACGATGTAGGAGAGCTGGTCAGGGAGAGGAGGTTGTAGAGGACCGTGACGATGTAGGAGAGCTGGTCAGGGAGAGGTTGAAGAGGACCGTGACGATGTAGGAGAGAGCTGGTCAGGGAGAGGTTGGAGAGGACCGTGACGATGTAGGAGAGCTGGTCAGGGAGAGGAAGTTGTAGAGGACCGTGACGATGTAGGAGAGAGCTGGTCAGGGAGAGGAGGTTGAAGAGGACCGTGACGATGTAGGAGAGCTGGTCAGGGAGAGGAGGTTGAAGAGGACCGTGACGATGTAGGAGAGCTGGTCAGGGAGAGGAGGTTGTAGAGGACCGTGACGATGTAGGAGAGCTGGTCAGGGAGAGGAGGTTGGAGAGGATCGTGACGATGTAGGAGAGCTGGTCAGGGAGAGGTTGGAGAGGAACGTGACGATGTAGGAGAGCTGGTCAGGGAGAGGAGGTTGTAGAGGACCGTGACGATGTAGGAGAACTGGTCAGGGAGAGGTTGAAGAGGACCGTGACGATGTAGGAGAGCTGGTCAGGGAGAGGAGGTTGGAGAGGACCGTGACGATGTAGGAGAGCTGGTCAGGGAGAGGTTGGAGAGGACCGTGACGATGTAGGAGAGCTGGTCAGGGAGAGGTTGGAGAGGACCGTGACGATGTAGGAGAGCTGGTCAGGGAGAGGAGGTTGAAGAGGACCGTGACGATGTAGGAGAGAGCTGGTCAGGGAGAGGAGGTTGAAGAGGACCGTGACGATGTAGGAGAGCTGGTCAGGGAGAGGAGGTTGGAGAGGACCGTGACGATGTAGGAGAGAGCTGGTCAGGGAGAGGAGGTTGGAGAGGACCGTGACGATGTAGGAGAGCTGGTCAGGGAGAGGTTGGAGAGGACCGTGACGATGTAGGAGAGAGCTGGTCAGGGAGAGGAGGTTGAAGAGGACCGTGACGATGTAGGAGAGCTGGTCAGGGAGAGGAGGTTGAAGAGGACCGTGACGATGTAGGAGAGCTGGTCAGGGAGAGGAGGTTGTAGAGGACCGTGACGATGTAGGAGAGCTGGTCAGGGAGAGGAGGTTGAAGAGGACCGTGACGATGTAGGAGAGCTGGTCAGGGAGAGGAGGTTGAAGAGGACCATGACGATGTAGGAGAGCTGGTCAGGGAGAGGAGGTTGGAGAGGACCGTGACGATGTAGGAGAGCTGGTCAGGGAGAGGTTGGAGAGGACCGTGACGATGTAGGAGAGCTGGTCAGGGAGAGGAGGTTGTAGAGGACCGTGACGATGTAGGAGAACTGGTCAGGGAGAGGTTGAAGAGGACCGTGACGATGTAGGAGAGCTGGTCAGGGAGAGGAGGTTGGAGAGGACCGTGACGATGTAGGAGAGCTGGTCAGGGAGAGGTTGGAGAGGACCGTGACGATGTAGGAGAGCTGGTCAGGGAGAGGAGGTTGAAGAGGACCGTGACGATGTAGGAGAGCTGGTCAGGGAGAGGTTGGAGAGGACCGTGATGATGTAGGAGAGCTGGTCAGGGAGAGAGAGGTTGGAGAGGACCGTGACGATGTAGGAGAGCTGGTCAGGGAGAGGAGGTTGAAGAGGACCGTGACGATGTAGGAGAGCTGGTCAGGGAGAGGAGGTTGAAGAGGACCGTGACGATGTAGGAGAGCTGGTCAGGGAGAGGAGGTTGGAGAGGACCGTGACGATGTAGGAGAGCTGGTCAGGGAGAGGAGGTTGTAGAGGACCGTGACGATGTAGGAGAGCTGGTCAGGGAGAGGTTGAAGAGGACTGTGACGATGTAGGAGAGAGCTGGTCAGGGAGAGGTTGGAGAGGACCGTGACGATGTAGGAGAGCTGGTCAGGGAGAGGAAGTTGTAGAGGACCGTGACGATGTAGGAGAGAGCTGGTCAGGGAGAGGAGGTTGAAGAGGACCGTGACGATGTAGGAGAGCTGGTCAGGGAGAGGAGGTTGAAGAGGACCGTGACGATGTAGGAGAGCTGGTCAGGGAGAGGAGGTTGTAGAGGACCGTGACGATGTAGGAGAGCTGGTCAGGGAGAGGAGGTTGGAGAGGATCGTGACGATGTAGGAGAGCTGGTCAGGGAGAGGTTGGAGAGGAACGTGACGATGTAGGAGAGCTGGTCAGGGAGAGGAGGTTGTAGAGGACCGTGACGATGTAGGAGAACTGGTCAGGGAGAGGTTGAAGAGGACCGTGACGATGTAGGAGAGCTGGTCAGGGAGAGGAGGTTGGAGAGGACCGTGACGATGTAGGAGAGCTGGTCAGGGAGAGGTTGGAGAGGACCGTGACGATGTAGGAGAGCTGGTCAGGGAGAGGAGGTTGAAGAGGACCGTGACGATGTAGGAGAGCTGGTCAGGGAGAGGTTGGAGAGGACCGTGATGATGTAGGAGAGCTGGTCTGGGAGAGAGAGGTTGGAGAGGACCGTGACGATGTAGGAGAGCTGGTCAGGGAGAGGAGGTTGAAGAGGACCGTGACGATGTAGGAGAGCTGGTCAGGGAGAGGAGGTTGAAGAGGACCGTGACGATGTAGGAGAGCTGGTCAGGGAGAGGAGGTTGGAGAGGACCGTGACGATGTAGGAGAGCTGGTCAGGGAGAGGAGGTTGTAGAGGACCGTGACGATGTAGGAGAGCTGGTCAGGGAGAGGTTGAAGAGGACCGTGACGATGTAGGAGAGAGCTGGTCAGGGAGAGGTTGGAGAGGACCGTGACGATGTAGGGGAGCTGGTCAGGGAGAGGAAGTTGTAGAGGACCGTGACGATGTAGGAGAGAGCTGGTCAGGGAGAGGAGGTTGAAGAGGACCGTGACGATGTAGGAGAGCTGGTCAGGGAGAGGAGGTTGAAGAGGACCATGACGATGTAGGAGAGCTGGTCAGGGAGAGGAGGTTGTAGAGGACCGTGACGATGTAGGAGAGCTGGTCAGGGAGAGGAGGTTGGAGAGGATCGTGACGATGTAGGAGAGCTGGTCAGGGAGAGGTTGGAGAGGAACGTGACGATGTAGGAGAGCTGGTCAGGGAGAGGAGGTTGTAGAGGACCGTGACGATGTAGGAGAACTGGTCAGGGAGAGGAGGTTGAAGAGGACCGTGACGATGTAGGAGAGCTGGTCAGGGAGAGGAGGTTGGAGAGGACCGTGACGATGTAGGAGAGCTGGTCAGGGAGAGGTTGGAGAGGACCGTGACGATGTAGGAGAGCTGGTCAGGGAGAGGAGGTTGAAGAGGACCGTGACGATGTAGGAGAGCTGGTCAGGGAGAGGTTGGAGAGGACCGTGATGATGTAGGAGAGCTGGTCTGGGAGAGAGAGGTTGAAGAGGGCCGTGACGATGTAGGAGAGCTGGTCAGGGAGAGGAGGTTGAAGAGGGCCGTGACGATGTAGGAGAGCTGGTCAGGGAGAGGAGGTTGAAGAGGACCGTGACGATGTAGGAGAGCTGGTCAGGGAGAGGAGGTTGGAGAGGACCGTGACGATGTAGGAGAGCTGGTCAGGGAGAGGAGGTTGGAGAGGACCGTGATGATGTAGGAGAGCTGGTCAGGGAGAGGAGGTTGTAGAGGACCGTGACGATGTAGGAGAGAGCTGGTCAGGGAGAGGAGGTTGGAGAGGACCGTGACGATGTAGGAGAGCTGGTCAGGGAGAGGTTGGAGAGGACCGTGACGATGTAGGAGAGAGCTGGTCAGGGAGAGGAGGTTGAAGAGGACCGTGACGATGTAGGAGAGCTGGTCAGGGAGAGGAGGTTGAAGAGGACCGTGACGATGTAGGAGAGCTGGTCAGGGAGAGGAGGTTGTAGAGGACCGTGACGATGTAGGAGAGCTGGTCAGGGAGAGGAGGTTGAAGAGGACCGTAACGATGTAGGAGAGCTGGTCAGGGAGAGGAGGTTGAAGAGGACAGTGACGATGTAGGAGAGCTGGTCAGGGAGAGGAGGTTGAAGAGGACCGTGACGATGTAGGAGAGCTGGTCAGGGAGAGGAGGTTGAAGAGGACCGTGACGATGTAGGAGAGCTGGTCAGGGAGAGGAGGTTGGAGAGGACCGTGACGATGTAGGAGAGCTGGTCAGGGAGAGGAGGTTGTAGAGGACCGTGACGATGTAGGAGAGAGCTGGTCAGGGAGAGGAGGTTGAAGAGGACCGTGACGATGTAGGAGAGAGCTGGTCAGGGAGAGGAGGTTGAAGAGGACCGTGACGATGTAGGAGAGCTGGTCAGGGAGAGGAGGTTGAAGAGGACCGTGACGATGTAGGAGAGCTGGTCAGGGAGAGGTTGAAGAGGACCGTGACGATGTAGGAGAGCTGGTCAGGGAGAGGAGGTTGGAGAGGACCGTGACGATGTAGGAGAGAGCTGGTCAGGGAGAGGAGGTTGGAGAGGACCGTGACGATGTAGGAGAGCTGGTCAGGGAGAGGTTGGAGAGGACCGTGACGATGTAGGAGAGAGCTGGTCAGGGAGAGGAGGTTGAAGAGGACCGTGACGATGTAGGAGAGCTGGTCAGGGAGAGGAGGTTGAAGAGGACCGTGACGATGTAGGAGAGCTGGTCAGGGAGAGGAGGTTGTAGAGGACCGTGACGATGTAGGAGAGCTGGTCAGGGAGAGGAGGTTGAAGAGGACCGTGACGATGTAGGAGAGCTGGTCAGGGAGAGGAGGTTGAAGAGGACCGTGACGATGTAGGAGAGCTGGTCAGGGAGAGGAGGTTGAAGAGGACCGTGACAATGTAGGAGAGCTGGTCAGGGAATGGAGGTTGGAGAGGACCGTGACGATGTAGGAGAGCTGGTCAGGGAGAGGAGGTTGTAGAGGACCGTGACGATGTAGGAGAGAGCTGGTCAGGGAGAGGAGGTTGTAAAGGACCGTGACGATGTAGGAGAGCTGGTCAGGGAGAGGAGGTTGTAGAGGACCGTGACGATGTAGGAGAGCTGGTCAGGGAGAGTAGGTTGTAGAGGACCGTGATGATGTAGGAGAGCTGGTCAGGGAGAGGAGGTTGTAGAGGACCGTGATGATGTAGGAGAGCTGGTCAGGGAGAGGTCGGAGAGGACCGTGACGATGTAGGAGAGAGCTGGTCAGGGAGAGGAGGTTGTAGAGGACCGTGACGATGTAGGAGAGCTGGTCAGGGAGAGGAGGTTGGAGAGGACCGTGACGATGTAGGAGAGCTGGTCAGGGAGAGGAGGTTGTAGAGGACCGTGACGATGTAGGAGAGAGCTGGTCAGGGAGAGGAGGTTGAAGAGGACCGTGACGATGTAGGAGAGAGCTGGTCAGGGAGAGGAGGTTGAAGAGGACCGTGACGATGTAGGAGAGCTGGTCAGGGAGAGGAGGTTGAAGAGGACCGTGACGATGTAGGAGAGCTGGTCAGGGAGAGGTTGGAGAGGACCGTGACGATGTAGGAGAGCTGGTCAGGGAGAGGAGGTTGTAGAGGACCGTGACGATGTAGGAGAGCTGGTCAGGGAGAGGAGGTTGAAGAGGACCGTGACGATGTAGGAGAGCTGGTCAGGGAGAGGAGGTTGAAGAGGACCGTGACGATGTAGGAGAGCTGGTCAGGGAGAGGTTGGAGAGGACCGTGACGATGTAGGAGAGCTGGTCAGGGAGAGGAGGTTGTAGAGGACCGTGACGATGTAGGAGAGCTGGTCAGGGAGAGGAGGTTGAAGAGGACCGTGACGATGTAGGAGAGAGCTGGTCAGGGAGAGGAGGTTGAAGAGGACCGTGACGATGTAGGAGAGCTGGTCAGGGAGAGGAGGTTGGAGAGGACCGTGACGATGTAGGAGAGCTGGTCAGGGAGAGGAGGTTGAAGAGGACCGTGACGATGTAGGAGAGAGCTGGTCAGGGAGAGGAGGTTGAAGAGGACCGTGACGATGTAGGAGAGCTGGTCAGGGAGAGGAGGTTGAAGAGGACCGTGACGATGTAGGAGAGCTGGTCAGGGAGAGGAGGTTGAAGAGGACCGTGACGATGTAGGAGAGCTGGTCAGGGAGAGGTTGGAGAGGACCGTGACGATGTAGGAGAGCTGGTCAGGGAGAGGAGGTTGAAGAGGACCGTGACGATGTAGGAGAGCTGGTCAGAGAGAGGATGGAGAGGACCGTGACGATGTAGGAGAGCTGGTCAGGGAGAGGAGGTTGTAGAGGACCGTGATGATGTAGGAGAGCTGGTCAGGGAGAGGTTGGAGAGGACCGTGACGATGTAGGAGAGCTGGTCAGGGAGAGGAGGTTGTAGAGGACCGTGACGATGTAGGAGAGAGCTGGTCAGGGAGAGGAGGTTGTAGAGGACCGTGACGATGTAGGAGAGCTGGTCAGGGAGAGGTTGAAGAGGACCGTGACGATGTAGGAGAGCTGGTCAGGGAGAGGTTGGAGAGGACCGTGACGATGTAGGAGAGAGCTGGTCAGGGAGAGGAGGTTGGAGAGGACCGTGACGATGTAGGAGAGCTGGTCAGGGAGAGGTTGGAGAGGACCGTGACGATGTAGGAGAGCTGGTCAGGGAGAGGAGGTTGAAGAGGACCGTGACGATGTAGGAGAGCTGGTCAGAGAGAGGATGGAGAGGACCGTGACGATGTAGGAGAGCTGGTCAGGGAGAGGAGGTTGTAGAGGACCGTGATGATGTAGGAGAGCTGGTCAGGGAGAGGTTGGAGAGGACCGTGACGATGTAGGAGAGCTGGTCAGGGAGAGGAGGTTGTAGAGGACCGTGACGATGTAGGAGAGAGCTGGTCAGGGAGAGGAGGTTGTAGAGGACCGTGACGATGTAGGAGAGCTGGTCAGGGAGAGGTTGAAGAGGACCGTGACGATGTAGGAGAGCGGGTCAGGGAGAGGAGGTTGTAGAGGACCGTGACGATGTAGGAGAGAGCTGGTCAGGGAGAGGAGGTTGGAGAGGACCGTGACGATGTAGGAGAGCTGGTCAGGGAGAGGTTGGAGAGGACCGTGACGATGTAGGAGAGCTGGTCAGGGAGAGGAGGTTGAAGAGGACCGTGACGATGTAGGAGAGCTGGTCAGGGAGAGGAGGTTGAAGAGGACCGTGACGATGTAGGAGAGCTGGTCAGAGAGAGGATGGAGAGGACCGTGACGATGTAGGAGAGCTGGTCAGGGAGAGGAGGTTGTAGAGGACCGTGATGATGTAGGAGAGCTGGTCAGGGAGAGGTTGGAGAGGACCGTGACGATGTAGGAGAGCTGGTCAAGGAGAGGAGGTTGTAGAGGACCGTGACAATGTAGGAGAGAGCTGGTCAGGGAGAGGAGGTTGTAGAGGACCGTGACGATGTAGGAGAGCTGGTCAGGGAGAGGTTGAAGAGGACCGTGACGATGTAGGAGAGCTGGTCAGGGAGAGGTTGGAGAGGACCGTGACGATGTAGGAGAGAGCTGGTCAGGGAGAGGAGGTTGGAGAGGACCGTGACGATGTAGGAGAGCTGGTCAGGGAGAGGAGGTCGAAGAGGACCGTGATGATGTAGGAGAGCTGGTCAGGGAGAGGAGGTTGTAGAGCAGTGGTTCCCAACCTTTTTCCCCCCAGGGACCCCCAAACATCTCTGATGAAATTCGCGGACCCCCTCCTAATAAGATACCATAAAATACTTTTTTTTTTTTCATTTTAATAACAAACTGCTTATACACAGGCATATGCATCACAATTGGAGAGGACCGTGACGATGTAGGAGAGAGCTGGTCAGGGAGAGGAGGTTGGAGAGGACCGTGACGATGTAGGAGAGCTGGTCAGGGAGAGGAGGTCGAAGAGGACCGTGATGATGTAGGAGAGCTGGTCAGGGAGAGGAGGTTGTAGAGCAGTGGTTCCCAACCTTTTTCCCCCCAGGGACCCCCAAACATCTCTGATGAAATTCGCGGACCCCCTCCTAATAAGATACCATAAAATACTTTTTTTTTTTTCATTTTAATAACAAACTGCTTATACACAGGCATATGCATCACAATTAGACCCACTATGCTTCTTTAACTTGTGCCTTCAATCAACAAATCTCATCTTGCACCATATGCATTTCAAAATGTTTGGCCAATATTCAAATCCAGTATTCATCCTCTCAAATCAGTCCCTAATGGTGAACGGTTTGCATTTATGGAACAAATCAATGCAACAAATTAAACTAAATATGAGACAGGAAATTCCAATCAGTAGCAGAGAGAATCTGTCCTAGCTGGGTTTAATTCCTTTTTTTTTGTCATTTTAATAACAAACTGCTTATACACAGGCATATGCATCATAATTAGACCCACTATGCTTCTTTGACTTGTGCCTTCAATCAACAAATCTAATCTTGCACCATATGTATTTCAAAATTTTGGCCAATATTCAAATCCTGTATTCATCCTCTCAAATCAGGCCCTAATGGTGAACGGTTTGCATTTATGTTGAATGAAGTAAGAATCCACTGCAGTAAAAATATCCTCACCTCGAGTGGTGGTAGTAAGGTTGACTGACATGAGAATGTCCTGCTTCAGATCCTCATTTTCGATATATTGCACATAAACGATGAGCACAGCCTCGTCTGCGACAGTTGTAGTTTCATCAAGTTGTTTGGCAAATGGACCCTTTCTAAGCTTTTCTGACAGCTGTTGCTCGCAATCACTTGACATCTTATCAATTCGGTCTTTCACTACATTGTTCGAGAGTGGTACTGATTTTAGTTTATCCGCCACCTGTGGGCCGCACAGTTTCTAAACCATTTTGATGCAGGCTGGTTTGATGAGCTGCTCGCCAATATTGTGCGGTTTCTTTGCTTTTGCAATTAAAAGCGAACACTCAAAGGAGGCTTCGGTAGCCTTCTGTAAATCACTGCCACCCCTGCTCCACGCTACTCTAACATCAACAGGCTTGTTCGCCTTGAGAGACTGTTCTTTCCTCCGAAAAAAGTCCGGATCCTTCCCAACGGTTTCTGGGTGCTTAGACGCCTGATGTCTCTTCAGCTTGCTGGGCTTCAGGCTCGAGTTTGCCAACTTTTCTCCACAAATCACACACTCAGGTCGTTTGTCTGGTCCCTCAGTGAAGCCCATGGTGATGTAATTTTCGCGATTGCTGTAGGTCCTAACTTTTTTTGCAGATGAGCTGCCGTCATCTCCTTTTCGTTTGTCACACATTTTCGCCTCTGGCGGCTGACTGCAGACGAGCAGAGAAAGTTAACTAGCGTGCTAGGCTAGCTACAGAAAGTGATACAGTCAACTGATTCGCGTTTTAGCGGCTACCCGGTAGCCTACTGTTAACGTTCAAAAATCATGTCTAGATGTTTATTTATTTATCTTTATTTTTTATTGTAGTGGAGAGACTATTCATGCTTCTGATGATAAAAATATGCTAATAAAATATTTATCTGAAAAAAAAAAAAAAAAAAAATTAATAAAAAAAAGAAAAGAAAAAAAAGACCTCAAATCATCTGTGGTCTGGCGGACCCCCTGCGCCCCCTGGCGGACCCCCAGGGGGTCCGCGGACCCCAGGTTGGGAATCACTGTTGTAGAGGACCGTGACGATGTAGGAGAGCTGGTCAGGGAGAGGTTGTAGAGGACCGTGACGATGTAGGAGAGCTGGTCAGGGAGAGGAGGTTGGAGAGGACCGTGACGATGTAGGAGAGCTGGTCAGGGAGAGGAGGTTGTAGAGGACCGTGACGATGTAGGAGAGAGCTGGTCAGGGAGAGGAGGTTGTAGAGGACCGTGACGATGTAGGAGAGAGCTGGTCAGGGAGAGGAGGTTGAAGAGGACCGTGACGATGTAGGAGAGCTGGTCAGAAAGAGGTTGGAGAGGACCGTGACGATGTAGGAGAGCTGGTCAGGGAGAGGAGGTTGTAGAGGACCGTGACGATGTAGGAGAGCTGGTCAGGGAGAGGTTGAAGAGGACCGTGACGATGTAGGAGAGCTGGTCAGGGAGAGGAGGTTGAAGAGGACCGTGACGATGTAGGAGAGCTGGTCAGGGAGAGGAGGTTGTAGAGGACCGTGACGATGTAGGAGAGCTGGTCAGGGAGAGGAGGTTGGAGAGGACCGTGACGATGTAGGAGAGCTGGTCAGGGAGAGGTTGGAGAGGACCGTGACGATGTAGGAGAGCTGGTCAGGGAGAGGAGGTTGTAGAGGACCGTGACGATGTAGGAGAGCTGGTCAGGGAGAGGTTGAAGAGGACCGTGACGATGTAGGAGAGCTGGTCAGGGAGAGGAGGTTGGAGAGGACCGTGACGATGTAGGACAGCTGGTCAGGGAGAGGTTGGAGAGGACCGTGACGATGTAGGAGAGCTGGTCAGGGAGAGGAGGTTGAAGAGGACCGTGACGATGTAGGAGAGCTGGTCAGGGAGAGGAGGTTGAAGAGGACCGTGACGATGTAGGAGAGCTGGTCAGGGAGAGGAGGTTGGAGAGGACCGTGACGATGTAGGAGAGCTGGTCAGGGAGAGGAGGTTGGAGAGGACCGTGATGATGTAGGAGAGCTGGTCAGGGAGAGGAGGTTGTAGAGGACCGTGACGATGTAGGAGAGAGCTGGTCAGGGAGAGGAGGTTGTAGAGGACCGTGACGATGTAGGAGAGAGCTGGTCAGGGAGAGTAGGTTGTAGAGGACCGTGACGATGTAGGAGAGAGCTGGTCAGGGAGAGGTTGTAGAGGACCGTGACGATGTAGGAGAGAGCTGGTCAGGGAGAGGAGGTTGGAGAGGACCGTGACGATGTAGGAGAGCTGGTCAGGGAGAGGAGGTTGTAGAGGACCGTGACGATGTAGGAGAGAGCTGGTCAGGGAGAGGAGGTTGTAGAGGACCGTGACGATGTAGGAGAGAGCTGGTCAGGGAGAGGAGGTTGTAGAGGACCGTGACGATGTAGGAGAGAGCTGGTCAGGGAGAGGAGGTTGAAGAGGACCGTGACGATGTAGGAGAGCTGGTCAGAAAGAGGTTGGAGAGGACCGTGACGATGTAGGAGAGCTGGTCAGGGAGAGGTTGGAGAGGACCGTGACGATGTAGGAGAGCTGGTCAGGGAGAGGAGGTTGAAGAGGACCGTGACGATGTAGGAGAGCTGGTCAGGGAGAGGTTGAAGAGGACCGTGACGATGTAGGAGAGCTGGTCAGGGAGAGGAGGTTGAAGAGGACCGTGACGATGTAGGAGAGCTGGTCAGGGAGAGGAGGTTGTAGAGGACCGTGACGATGTAGGAGAGCTGGTCAGGGAGAGGAGGTTGAAGAGGACCGTGACAATGTAGGAGAGCTGGTCAGGGAATGGAGGTTGGAGAGGACCGTGACGATGTAGGAGAGCTGGTCAGGGAGAGGAGGTTGTAGAGGACCGTGACGATGTAGGAGAGAGCTGGTCAGGGAGAGGAGGTTGTAGAGGACCGTGACGATGTAGGAGAGCTGGTCAGGGAGAGGAGGTTGTAGAGGACCGTGACGATGTAGGAGAGCTGGTCAGGGAGAGGAGGTTGTAGAGGACCGTGATGATGTAGGAGAGCTGGTCAGGGAGAGGAGGTTGTAGAGGACCGTGATGATGTAGGAGAGCTGGTCAGGGAGAGGTCGGAGAGGACCGTGACGATGTAGGAGAGAGCTGGTCAGGGAGAGGAGGTTGTAGAGGACCGTGACGATGTAGGAGAGCTGGTCAGGGAGAGGAGGTTGGAGAGGACCGTGACGATGTAGGAGAGCTGGTCAGGGAGAGGAGGTTGTAGAGGACCGTGACGATGTAGGAGAGAGCTGGTCAGGGAGAGGAGGTTGAAGAGGACCGTGACGATGTAGGAGAGAGCTGGTCAGGGAGAGGAGGTTGAAGAGGACCGTGACGATGTAGGAGAGCTGGTCAGGGAGAGGAGGTTGAAGAGGACCGTGACGATGTAGGAGAGCTGGTCAGGGAGAGGTTGGAGAGGACCGTGACGATGTAGGAGAGCTGGTCAGGGAGAGGAGGTTGTAGAGGACCGTGACGATGTAGGAGAGCTGGTCAGGGAGAGGAGGTTGAAGAGGACCGTGACGATGTAGGAGAGCTGGTCAGGGAGAGGAGGTTGAAGAGGACCGTGACGATGTAGGAGAGCTGGTCAGGGAGAGGTTGGAGAGGACCGTGACGATGTAGGAGAGCTGGTCAGGGAGAGGAGGTTGTAGAGGACCGTGACGATGTAGGAGAGCTGGTCAGGGAGAGGAGGTTGAAGAGGACCGTGACGATGTAGGAGAGAGCTGGTCAGGGAGAGGAGGTTGAAGAGGACCGTGACGATGTAGGAGAGCTGGTCAGGGAGAGGAGGTTGGAGAGGACCGTGACGATGTAGGAGAGCTGGTCAGGGAGAGGAGGTTGAAGAGGACCGTGACGATGTAGGAGAGAGCTGGTCAGGGAGAGGAGGTTGAAGAGGACCGTGACGATGTAGGAGAGCTGGTCAGGGAGAGGAGGTTGAAGAGGACCGTGACGATGTAGGAGAGCTGGTCAGGGAGAGGAGGTTGGAGAGGACCGTGACGATGTAGGAGAGCTGGTCAGGGAGAGGTTGGAGAGGACCGTGACGATGTAGGAGAGCTGGTCAGGGAGAGGAGGTTGAAGAGGACCGTGACGATGTAGGAGAGCTGGTCAGAGAGAGGATGGAGAGGACCGTGACGATGTAGGAGAGCTGGTCAGGGAGAGGAGGTTGTAGAGGACCGTGATGATGTAGGAGAGCTGGTCAGGGAGAGGTTGGAGAGGACCGTGACGATGTAGGAGAGCTGGTCAGGGAGAGGAGGTTGTAGAGGACCGTGACGATGTAGGAGAGAGCTGGTCAGGGAGAGGAGGTTGTAGAGGACCGTGACGATGTAGGAGAGCTGGTCAGGGAGAGGTTGAAGAGGACCGTGACGATGTAGGAGAGCTGGTCAGGGAGAGGTTGGAGAGGACCGTGACGATGTAGGAGAGAGCTGGTCAGGGAGAGGAGGTTGGAGAGGACCGTGACGATGTAGGAGAGCTGGTCAGGGAGAGGTTGGAGAGGACCGTGACGATGTAGGAGAGCTGGTCAGGGAGAGGAGGTTGAAGAGGACCGTGACGATGTAGGAGAGCTGGTCAGGGAGAGGAGGTTGAAGAGGACCGTGACGATGTAGGAGAGCTGGTCAGAGAGAGGATGGAGAGGACCGTGACGATGTAGGAGAGCTGGTCAGGGAGAGGAGGTTGTAGAGGACCGTGATGATGTAGGAGAGCTGGTCAGGGAGAGGTTGGAGAGGACCGTGACGATGTAGGAGAGCTGGTCAAGGAGAGGAGGTTGTAGAGGACCGTGACAATGTAGGAGAGAGCTGGTCAGGGAGAGGAGGTTGTAGAGGACCGTGACGATGTAGGAGAGCTGGTCAGGGAGAGGTTGAAGAGGACCGTGACGATGTAGGAGAGCTGGTCAGGGAGAGGTTGGAGAGGACCGTGACGATGTAGGAGAGAGCTGGTCAGGGAGAGGAGGTTGGAGAGGACCGTGACGATGTAGGAGAGCTGGTCAGGGAGAGGAGGTCGAAGAGGACCGTGATGATGTAGGAGAGCTGGTCAGGGAGAGGAGGTTGTAGAGCAGTGGTTCCCAACCTTTTTCCCCCCAGGGACCCCCAAACATCTCTGATGAAATTCGCGGACCCCCTCCTAATAAGATACCATAAAATACTTTTTTTTTTTTCATTTTAATAACAAACTGCTTATACACAGGCATATGCATCACAATTAGACCCACTATGCTTCTTTAACTTGTGCCTTCAATCAACAAATCTCATCTTGCACCATATGCATTTCAAAATGTTTGGCCAATATTCAAATCCAGTATTCATCCTCTCAAATCAGTCCCTAATGGTGAACGGTTTGCATTTATGGAACAAATCAATGCAACAAATTAAACTAAATATGAGACAGGAAATTCCAATCAGTAGCAGAGAGAATCTGTCCTAGCTGGGTTTAATTCCTTTTTTTTTGTCATTTTAATAACAAACTGCTTATACACAGGCATATGCATCATAATTAGACCCACTATGCTTCTTTGACTTGTGCCTTCAATCAACAAATCTAATCTTGCACCATATGTATTTCAAAATTTTGGCCAATATTCAAATCCTGTATTCATCCTCTCAAATCAGGCCCTAATGGTGAACGGTTTGCATTTATGTTGAATGAAGTAAGAATCCACTGCAGTAAAAATATCCTCACCTCGAGTGGTGGTAGTAAGGTTGACTGACATGAGAATGTCCTGCTTCAGATCCTCATTTTCGATATATTGCACATAAACGATGAGCACAGCCTCGTCTGCGACAGTTGTAGTTTCATCAAGTTGTTTGGCAAATGGACCCTTTCTAAGCTTTTCTGACAGCTGCTGCTCGCAATCACTTGACATCTTATCAATTCGGTCTTTCACTACATTGTTCGAGAGTGGTACTTATTTTAGTTTATCCGCCACCTGTGGGCCGCACAGTTTCTAAACCATTTTGATGCAGGCTGGTTTGATGAGCTGCTCGCCAATATTGTGCGGTTTCTTTGCTTTTGCAATTAAAAGCGAACACTCAAAGGAGGCTTCGGTAGCCTTCTGTAAATCACTGCCACCCCTGCTCCACGCTACTCTAACATCAACAGGCTTGTTCGCCTTGAGAGACTGTTCTTTCCTCCGAAAAAAGTCCGGATCCTTCCCAACGGTTTCTGGGTGCTTAGACGCCTGATGTCTCTTCAGCTTGCTGGGCTTCAGGCTCGAGTTTGCCAACTTTTCTCCACAAATCACACACTCAGGTCGTTTGTCTGGTCCCTCAGTGAAGCCCATGGTGATGTAATTTTCGCGATTGCTGTAGGTCCTAACTTTTTTTGCAGATGAGCTGCCGTCATCTCCTTTTCGTTTGTCACACATTTTCGCCTCTGGCGGCTGACTGCAGACGAGCAGAGAAAGTTAACTAGCGTGCTAGGCTAGCTACAGAAAGTGATACAGTCAACTGATTCGCGTTTTAGCGGCTACCCGGTAGCCTACTGTTAACGTTCAAAAATCATGTCTAGATGTTTATTTATTTATCTTTATTTTTTATTGTAGTGGAGAGACTATTCATGCTTCTGATGATAAAAATATGCTAATAAAATATTTATCTGAAAAAAAAAAAAAAAAAAAAATTAATAAAAAAAAGAAAAGAAAAAAAAGACCTCAAATCATCTGTGGTCTGGCGGACCCCCTGCGCCCCCTGGCGGACCCCCAGGGGGTCCGCGGACCCCAGGTTGGGAATCACTGTTGTAGAGGACCGTGACGATGTAGGAGAGCTGGTCAGGGAGAGGTTGTAGAGGACCGTGACGATGTAGGAGAGCTGGTCAGGGAGAGGAGGTTGGAGAGGACCGTGACGATGTAGGAGAGCTGGTCAGGGAGAGGAGGTTGTAGAGGACCGTGACGATGTAGGAGAGAGCTGGTCAGGGAGAGGAGGTTGTAGAGGACCGTGACGATGTAGGAGAGAGCTGGTCAGGGAGAGGAGGTTGAAGAGGACCGTGACGATGTAGGAGAGCTGGTCAGAAAGAGGTTGGAGAGGACCGTGACGATGTAGGAGAGCTGGTCAGGGAGAGGAGGTTGTAGAGGACCGTGACGATGTAGGAGAGCTGGTCAGGGAGAGGTTGAAGAGGACCGTGACGATGTAGGAGAGCTGGTCAGGGAGAGGAGGTTGAAGAGGACCGTGACGATGTAGGAGAGCTGGTCAGGGAGAGGAGGTTGTAGAGGACCGTGACGATGTAGGAGAGCTGGTCAGGGAGAGGAGGTTGGAGAGGACCGTGACGATGTAGGAGAGCTGGTCAGGGAGAGGTTGGAGAGGACCGTGACGATGTAGGAGAGCTGGTCAGGGAGAGGAGGTTGTAGAGGACCGTGACGATGTAGGAGAGCTGGTCAGGGAGAGGTTGAAGAGGACCGTGACGATGTAGGAGAGCTGGTCAGGGAGAGGAGGTTGTAGAGGACCGTGACGATGTAGGAGAGCTGGTCAGGGAGAGGTTGAAGAGGACCGTGACGATGTAGGAGAGCTGGTCAGGGAGAGGAGGTTGAAGAGGACCGTGACGATGTAGGAGAGCTGGTCAGGGAGAGGTTGTAGAGGACCGTGACGATGTAGGAGAGCTGGTCAGGGAGAGGAGGTTGGAGAGGACCGTGACGATGTAGGAGAGCTGGTCAGGGAGAGGAGGTTGTAGAGGACCGTGACGATGTAGGAGAGAGCTGGTCAGGGAGAGGAGGTTGTAGAGGACCGTGACGATGTAGGAGAGAGCTGGTCAGGGAGAGGAGGTTGAAGAGGACCGTGACGATGTAGGAGAGCTGGTCAGAAAGAGGTTGGAGAGGACCGTGACGATGTAGGAGAGCTGGTCAGGGAGAGGAGGTTGTAGAGGACCGTGACGATGTAGGAGAGCTGGTCAGGGAGAGGTTGAAGAGGACCGTGACGATGTAGGAGAGCTGGTCAGGGAGAGGAGGTTGAAGAGGACCGTGACGATGTAGGAGAGCTGGTCAGGGAGAGGAGGTTGTAGAGGACCGTGACGATGTAGGAGAGCTGGTCAGGGAGAGGAGGTTGTAGAGGACCGTGACGATGTAGGAGAGCTGGTCAGGGAGAGGTTGAAGAGGACCGTGACGATGTAGGAGAGCTGGTCAGGGAGAGGAGGTTGGAGAGGACCGTGACGATGTAGGAGAGCTGGTCAGGGAGAGGTTGTAGAGGACCGTGACGATGTAGGAGAGCTGGTCAGGGAGAGGAGGTTGGAGAGGACCGTGACGATGTAGGAGAGCTGGTCAGGGAGAGGAGGTTGTAGAGGACCGTGACGATGTAGGAGAGAGCTGGTCAGGGAGAGGAGGTTGTAGAGGACCGTGACGATGTAGGAGAGAGCTGGTCAGGGAGAGGAGGTTGAAGAGGACCGTGACGATGTAGGAGAGCTGGTCAGAAAGAGGTTGGAGAGGACCGTGACGATGTAGGAGAGCTGGTCAGGGAGAGGAGGTTGTAGAGGACCGTGACGATGTAGGAGAGCTGGTCAGGGAGAGGTTGAAGAGGACCGTGTCGATGTAGGAGAGCTGGTCAGGGAGAGGAGGTTGAAGAGGACCGTGACGATGTAGGAGAGCTGGTCAGGGAGAGGAGGTTGTAGAGGACCGTGACGATGTAGGAGAGCTGGTCAGGGAGAGGAGGTTGGAGAGGACCGTGACGATGTAGGAGAGCTGGTCAGGGAGAGGTTGGAGAGGACCGTGACGATGTAGGAGAGCTGGTCAGGGAGAGGAGGTTGTAGAGGACCGTGACGATGTAGGAGAGCTGGTCAGGGAGAGGTTGAAGAGGACCGTGACGATGTAGGAGAGAGCTGGTCAGGGAGAGGAGGTTGGAGAGGACCGTGACGATGTAGGAGAGCTGGTCAGGGAGAGGAGGTTGTGGAGGACCGTGACGATGTAGGAGAGAGCTGGTCAGGGAGAGGAGGTTGTAGAGGGCCGTGACGATGTAGGAGAGAGCTGGTCAGGGAGAGGAGGTCGGAGAGGACCGTGACGATGTAGGAGAGCTGGTCAGGGAGAGATTGGAGAGGACCGTGACGATGTAGGAGAGCTGGTCAGGGAGAGGAGGTTGGAGAGGACCGTGACGATGTAGGAGAGCTGGTCAGGGAGAGGAGGTTGTAGAGGACCGTGACGATGTAGGAGAGAGCTGGTCAGGGAGAGGAGGTTGAAGAGGACCGTGACGATGTAGGAGAGCTGGTCAGAAAGAGGTTGGAGAGGACCGTGACAATGTAGGAGAGCTGGTCAGGGAGAGGAGGTTGTAGAGGACCATGACGATGTAGGAGAGCTGGTCAGGGAGAGGAGGTTGTAGAGGACCGTGACGATGTAGGAGAGCTGGTCAGGGAGAGGTTGAAGAGGACCGTGACGATGTAGGAGAGAGCTGGTCAGGGAGAGGTTGGAGAGGACCGTGACGATGTAGGAGAGCTGGTCAGGGAGAGGAAGTTGTAGAGGACCGTGACGATGTAGGAGAGAGCTGGTCAGGGAGAGGAGGTTGAAGAGGACCGTGACGATGTAGGAGAGCTGGTCAGGGAGAGGAGGTTGAAGAGGACCGTGACGATGTAGGAGAGCTGGTCAGGGAGAGGAGGTTGTAGAGGACCGTGACGATGTAGGAGAGCTGGTCAGGGAGAGGAGGTTGTAGAGGACCGTGACGATGTAGGAGAGCTGGTCAGGGAGAGGTTGAAGAGGACCGTGACGATGTAGGAGAGAGCTGGTCAGGGAGAGGAGGTTGGAGAGGACCGTGACGATGTAGCAGAGCTGGTCAGGGAGAGGTTGGAGAGGACCGTGACGATGTAGGAGAGCTGGTCAGGGAGAGGAGGTTGTAGAGGACCGTGACGATGTAGGAGAACTGGTCAGGGAGAGGTTGAAGAGGACCGTGACGATGTAGGAGAGCTGGTCAGGGAGAGGAGGTTGGAGAGGACCGTGACGATGTAGGAGAGCTGGTCAGGGAGAGGTTGGAGAGGACCGTGACGATGTAGGAGAGCTGGTCAGGGAGAGGAGGTTGAAGAGGACCGTGACGATGTAGGAGAGCTGGTCAGGGAGAGGTTGGAGAGGACCGTGATGATGTAGGAGAGCTGGTCAGGGAGAGAGAGGTTGGAGAGGACTGTGATGATGTAGGAGAGCTGGTCAGGGAGAGGAGGTTGAAGAGGACCGTGACGATGTAGGAGAGCTGGTCAGGGAGAGGAGGTTGAAGAGGACCGTGACGATGTAGGAGAGCTGGTCAGGGAGAGGAGGTTGGAGAGGACCGTGACGATGTAGGAGAGCTGGTCAGGGAGAGGAGGTTGGAGAGGACCGTGATGATGTAGGAGAGCTGGTCAGGGAGAGGAGGTTGTAGAGGACCGTGACGATGTAGGAGAGAGCTGGTCAGGGAGAGGAGGTTGGAGAGGACCGTGACGATGTAGGAGAGCTGGTCAGCGAGAGGTTGGAGAGGACCGTGACGATGTAGGAGAGAGCTGGTCAGGGAGAGGAGGTTGAAGAGGACCGTGACGATGTAGGAGAGCTGGTCAGGGAGAGGAGGTTGAAGAGGATCGTGACGATGTAGGAGAGCTGGTCAGGGAGAGGAGGTTGTAGAGGACCGCGACGATGTAGGAGAGCTGGTCAGGGAGAGGAGGTTGTAGAGGACCGTGACGATGTAGGAGAGCTGGTCAGGGAGAGGAGGTTGAAGAGGACCGTGACGATGTAGGAGAGCTGGTCAGGGAGAGGAGGTTGAAGAGGACCGTGACGATGTAGGAGAGCTGGTCAGGGAGAGGAGGTTGGAGAGGACCGTGACGATGTAGGAGAGCTGGTCAGGGAGAGGAGGTTGAAGAGGACCGTGACGATGTAGGAGAGCTGGTCAGGGAGAGGAGGTTGAAGAGGACCGTGACGATGTAGGAGAGAGCTGGTCAGGGAGAGGAGGTTGGAGAGGACCGTGACGATGTAGGAGAGCTGGTCAGGGAGAGGAGGTTGTAGAGGACCGTGACGATGTAGGAGAGAGCTGGTCAGGGAGAGGAGGTTGTAGAGGACCGTGACGATGTAGGAGAGCTGGTCAGGGAGAGGAGGTTGTAGAGGACCGTGACGATGTAGGAGAGCTGGTCAGGGAGAGGAGGTTGTAGAGGACCGTGATGATGTAGGAGAGCTGGTCAGGGAGAGGTCGGAGAGGACCGTGACGATGTAGGAGAGCTGGTCAGGGAGAGGAGGTTGTAGAGGACCGCGACGATGTAGGAGAGCTGGTCAGGGAGAGGAGGTTGTAGAGGACCGTGACGATGTAGGAGAGCTGGTCAGGGAGAGGAGGTTGAAGAGGACCGTGACGATGTAGGAGAGCTGGTCAGGGAGAGGAGGTTGAAGAGGACCGTGACGATGTAGGAGAGCTGGTCAGGGAGAGGAGGTTGGAGAGGACCGTGACGATGTAGGAGAGCTGGTCAGGGAGAGGAGGTTGAAGAGGACCGTGACGATGTAGGAGAGCTGGTCAGGGAGAGGAGGTTGAAGAGGACCGTGACGATGTAGGAGAGCTGGTCAGGGAGAGGAGGTTGAAGAGGACCGTGACGATGTAGGAGAGCTGGTCAGGGAGAGGAGGTTGGAGAGGACCGTGACGATGTAGGAGAGCTGGTCAGGGAGAGGAGGTTGTAGAGGACCGTGACGATGTAGGAGAGAGCTGGTCAGGGAGAGGAGGTTGTAGAGGACCGTGACGATGTAGGAGAGCTGGTCAGGGAGAGGAGGTTGTAGAGGACCGTGACGATGTAGGAGAGCTGGTCAGGAAGAGGAGGTTGTAGAGGACCGTGACGATGTAGGAGAGCTGGTCAGGGAGAGGAGGTTGTAGAGGACCGTGATGATGTAGGAGAGCTGGTCAGGGAGAGGTCGGAGAGGACCGTGACGATGTAGGAGAGCTGGTCAAGGAGAGGAGGTTGAAGAGGACCGTGATGATGTAGGAGAGCTGGTCAGGGAGAGGAGGTTGAAGAGGACCGTGACGATGTAGGAGAGCTGGTCAGAGAGAGGATGGAGAGGACCGTGACGATGTAGGAGAGCTGGTCAGGGAGAGGAGGTTGTAGAGGACCGTGATGATGTAGGAGAGCTGGTCAGGGAGAGGTTGGAGAGGACCGTGACGATGTAGGAGAGCTGGTCAGGGAGAGGCGGTTGTAGAGGACCGTGACGATGTAGGAGAGAGCTGGTCAGGGAGAGGAGGTTGTAGAGGACCGTGACGATGTAGGAGAGCTGGTCAGGGAGAGGTTGAAGAGGACCGTGACGATGTAGGAGAGCTGGTCAGGGAGAGGTTGGAGAGGACCGTGACGATGTAGGAGAGAGCTGGTCAGGGAGAGGAGGTTGGAGAGGACCGTGACGATGTAGGAGAGCTGGTCAGGGAGAGGTTGGAGAGGACCGTGACGATGTAGGAGAGCTGGTCAGGGAGAGGAGGTTGAAGAGGACCGTGACGATGTAGGAGAGCTGGTCAGGGAGAGGAGGTTGAAGAGGACCGTGACGATGTAGGAGAGCTGGTCAGAGAGAGGATGGAGAGGACCGTGACGATGTAGGAGAGCTGGTCAGGGAGAGGAGGTTGTAGAGGACCGTGATGATGTAGGAGAGCTGGTCAGGGAGAGGTTGGAGAGGACCGTGACGATGTAGGAGAGCTGGTCAGGGAGAGGAGGTTGTAGAGGACCGTGACGATGTAGGAGAGAGCTGGTCAGGGAGAGGAGGTTGTAGAGGACCGTGACGATGTAGGAGAGCTGGTCAGGGAGAGGTTGAAGAGGACCGTGACGATGTAGGAGAGCTGGTCAGGGAGAGGTTGGAGAGGACCGTGACGATGTAGGAGAGAGCTGGTCAGGGAGAGGAGGTTGGAGAGGACCGTGACGATGTAGGAGAGCTGGTCAGGGAGAGGAGGTCGAAGAGGACCGTGATGATGTAGGAGAGCTGGTCAGGGAGAGGAGGTTGTAGAGCAGTGGTTCCCAACCTTTTTCCCCCCAGGGACCCCCAAACATCTCTGATGAAATTTGCGGACCCCCTCCTAATAAGATACCATAAAATACTTTTTTTTTTTTTATTTTAATAACAAACTGCTTATACACAGGCATATGCATCACAATTAGACCCACTATGCTTCTTTAACTTGTGCCTTCAATCAACAAATCTCATCTTGCACCATATGCATTTCAAAATGTTTGGCCAATATTCAAATCCAGTATTCATCCTCTCAAATCAGTCCCTAATGGTGAACGGTTTGCATTTATGGAACAAATCAATGCAACAAATTAAACTAAATATGAGACAGGAAATTCCAATCAGTAGCAGAGAGAATCTGTCCTAGCTGGGTTTAATACCTTTTTTTTTGTCATTTTAATAACAAACTGCTTATACACAGGCATATGCATCATAATTAGACCCACTATGCTTCTTTGACTTGTGCCTTCAATCAACAAATCTAATCTTGCACCATATGTATTTCAAAATTTTGGCCAATATTCAAATCCTGTATTCATCCTCTCAAATCAGGCCCTAATGGTGAACGGTTTGCATTTATGTTGAATGAAGTAAGAATCCACTGCAGTAAAAATATCCTCACCTCGAGTGGTGGTAGTAAGGTTGACTGACATGAGAATGTCCTGCTTCAGATCCTCATTTTCGATATATTGCACATAAACGATGAGCACAGCCTCGTCTGCGACAGTTGTAGTTTCATCAAGTTGTTTGGCAAATGGACCCTTTCTAAGCTTTTCTGACAGCTGCTGCTCGCAATCACTTGACATCTTATCAATTCGGTCTTTCACTACATTGTTCGAGAGTGGTACTGATTTTAGTTTATCCGCCACCTGTGGGCCGCACAGTTTCTAAACCATTTTGATGCAGGCTGGTTTGATGAGCTGCTCGCCAATATTGTGCGGTTTCTTTGCTTTTGCAATTAAAAGCGAACACTCAAAGGAGGCTTCGGTAGCCTTCTGTAAATCACTGCCACCCCTGCTCCACGCTACTCTAACATCAACAGGCTTATTCGCCTTGAGAGACTGTTCTTTCCTCCGAAAAAAGTCCGGATCCTTCCCAACGGTTTCTGGGTGCTTAGACGCCTGATATCTCTTCAGCTTGCTGGGCTTCAGGCTCGAGTTTGCCAACTTTTCTCCACAAATCACACACTCAGGTCGTTTGTCTGGTCCCTCAGTGAAGCCCATGGTGATGTAATTTTCGCGATTGCTGTAGGTCCTAACTTTTTTTGCAGATGAGCTGCCGTCATCTCCTTTTCGTTTGTCACACATTTTCGCCTCTGGCGGCTGACTGCAGACGAGCAGAGAAAGTTAACTAGCGTGCTAGGCTAGCTACAGAAAGTGATACAGTCAACTGATTCGCGTTTTAGCGGCTACCCGGTAGCCTACTGTTAACGTTCAAAAATCATGTCTAGATGTTTATTTATTTATCTTTATTTTTTAATGTAGTGGAGAGACTATTCATGCTTCTGATGATAAAAATATGCTAATAAAATATTTATCTAAAAAAAAAAAAAAAAAAAAAAAAATAATAAAAAAAATTAAAAAAAAATACCTCAAATCATCTGTGGTCTGGCGGACCCCCTGCGCCCCCTGGCGGACCCCCAGGGGGTCCGCGGACCCCAGGTTGGGAATCACTGTTGTAGAGGACCGTGACGATGTAGGAGAGCTGGTCAGGGAGAGGTTGTAGAGGACCGTGACGATGTAGGAGAGCTGGTCAGGGAGAGAGAGGTTGAAGAGGACCGTGACGATGTAGGAGAGCTGGTCAGGGAGAGGAGGTTGGAGAGGACCGTGACGATGTAGGAGAGCTGGTCAGGGAGAGGAGGTTGTAGAGGACCGTGACGATGTAGGAGAGAGCTGGTCAGGGAGAGGAGGTTGTAGAGGACCGTGACGATGTAGGAGAGAGCTGGTCAGGGAGAGGAGGTTGAAGAGGACCGTGACGATGTAGGAGAGCTGGTCAGAAAGAGGTTGGAGAGGACCGTGACAATGTAGGAGAGCTGGTCAGGGAGAGGAGGTTGTAGAGGACCGTGACGATGTAGGAGAGAGCTGGTCAGGGAGAGGAGGTTGTAGAGGACCGTGACGATGTAGGAGAGCTGGTCAGGGAGAGGTTGAAGAGGACCGTGACGATGTAGGAGAGCTGGTCAGGGAGAGGTTGGAGAGGACCGTGACGATGTAGGAGAGAGCTGGTCAGGGAGAGGAGGTTGGAGAGGACCGTGACGATGTAGGAGAGCTGGTCAGGGAGAGGAGGTCGAAGAGGACCGTGATGATGTAGGAGAGCTGGTCAGGGAGAGGAGGTTGTAGAGCAGTGGTTCCCAACCTTTTTCCCCCCAGGGACCCCCAAACATCTCTGATGAAATTTGCGGACCCCCTCCTAATAAGATACCATAAAATACTTTTTTTTTTTTCATTTTAATAACAAACTGCTTATACACAGGCATATGCATCACAATTAGACCCACTATGCTTCTTTAACTTGTGCCTTCAATCAACAAATCTCATCTTGCACCATATGCATTTCAAAATGTTTGGCCAATATTCAAATCCAGTATTCATCCTCTCAAATCAGTCCCTAATGGTGAACGGTTTGCATTTATGGAACAAATCAATGCAACAAATTAAACTAAATATGAGACAGGAAATTCCAATCAGTAGCAGAGAGAATCTGTCCTAGCTGGGTTTAATACCTTTTTTTTTGTCATTTTAATAACAAACTGCTTATACACAGGCATATTATGCATCATAATTAGACCCACTATGCTTCTTTGACTTGTGCCTTCAATCAACAAATCTAATCTTGCACCATATGTATTTCAAAATTTTGGCCAATATTCAAATCCTGTATTCATCCTCTCAAATCAGGCCCTAATGGTGAACGGTTTGCATTTATGTTGAATGAAGTAAGAATCCACTGCAGTAAAAATATCCTCACCTCGAGTGGTGGTAGTAAGGTTGACTGACATGAGAATGTCCTGCTTCAGATCCTCATTTTCGATATATTGCACATAAACGATGAGCACAGCCTCGTCTGCGACAGTTGTAGTTTCATCAAGTTGTTTGGCAAATGGACCCTTTCTAAGCTTTTCTGACAGCTGCTGCTCGCAATCACTTGACATCTTATCAATTCGGTCTTTCACTACATTGTTCGAGAGTGGTACTGATTTTAGTTTATCCGCCACCTGTGGGCCGCACAGTTTCTAAACCATTTTGATGCAGGCTGGTTTGATGAGCTGCTCGCCAATATTGTGCGGTTTCTTTGCTTTTGCAATTAAAAGCGAACACTCAAAGGAGGCTTCGGTAGCCTTCTGTAAATCACTGCCACCCCTGCTCCACGCTACTCTAACATCAACAGGCTTGTTCGCCTTGAGAGACTGTTCTTTCCTCCGAAAAAAGTCCGGATCCTTCCCAACGGTTTCTGGGTGCTTAGACGCCTGATATCTCTTCAGCTTGCTGGGCTTCAGGCTCGAGTTTGCCAACTTTTCTCCACAAATCACACACTCAGGTCGTTTGTCTGGTCCCTCAGTGAAGCCCATGGTGATGTAATTTTCGCGATTGCTGTAGGTCCTAACTTTTTTTGCAGATGAGCTGCCGTCATCTCCTTTTCGTTTGTCACACATTTTCGCCTCTGGCGGCTGACTGCAGACGAGCAGAGAAAGTTAACTAGCGTGCTAGGCTAGCTACAGAAAGTGATACAGTCAACTGATTCGCGTTTTAGCGGCTACCCGGTAGCCTACTGTTAACGTTCAAAAATCATGTCTAGATGTTTATTTATTTATCTTTATTTTTTAATGTAGTGGAGAGACTATTCATGCTTCTGATGATAAAAATATGCTAATAAAATATTTATCTAAAAAAAAAAAAAAAAAAAAAAAATTAATAAAAAAAAGAAAAGAAAAAAAATACCTCAAATCATCTGTGGTCTGGCGGACCCCCTGCGCCCCCTGGCGGACCCCCAGGGGGTCCGCGGACCCCAGGTTGGGAATCACTGTTGTAGAGGACCGTGACGATGTAGGAGAGCTGGTCAGGGAGAGGTTGTAGAGGACCGTGACGATGTAGGAGAGCTGGTCAGGGAGAGAGAGGTTGAAGAGGACCGTGACGATGTAGGAGAGCTGGTCAGGGAGAGGAGGTTGGAGAGGACCGTGACGATGTAGGAGAGCTGGTCAGGGAGAGGAGGTTGTAGAGGACCGTGACGATGTAGGAGAGAGCTGGTCAGGGAGAGGAGGTTGTAGAGGACCGTGACGATGTAGGAGAGAGCTGGTCAGGGAGAGGAGGTTGAAGAGGACCGTGACGATGTAGGAGAGCTGGTCAGAAAGAGGTTGGAGAGGACCGTGACGATGTAGGAGAGCTGGTCAGGGAGAGGTTGAAGAGGACCGTGACGATGTAGGAGAGCTGGTCAGGGAGAGGAGGTTGAAGAGGACCGTGACGATGTAGGAGAGCTGGTCAGGGAGAGGAGGTTGTAGAGGACCGTGACGATGTAGGAGAGCTGGTCAGGGAGAGGAGGTTGGAGAGGACCGTGACGATGTAGGAGAGCTGGTCAGGGAGAGGTTGGAGAGGACCGTGACGATGTAGGAGAGCTGGTCAGGGAGAGGAGGTTGTAGAGGACCGTGACGATGTAGGAGAGCTGGTCAGGGAGAGGTTGAAGAGGACCGTGACAATATAGGAGAGCTGGTCAGGGAGAGGAGGTTGGAGAGGACCGTGACGATGTAGGAGAGCTGGTCAGGGAGAGGTTGGAGAGGACCGTGACGATGTAGGAGAGCTGGTCAGTGAGAGGAGGTTGAAGAGGACCGTGACGATGTAGGAGAGCTGGTCAGGGAGAGGAGGTTGAAGAGGACCGTGACGATGTAGGAGAGCTGGTCAGGGAGAGGAGGTTGGAGAGGACCGTGACGATGTAGGAGAGCTGGTCAGGGAGAGGAGGTTGGAGAGGACCGTGATGATGTAGGAGAGCTGGTCAGGGAGAGGAGGTTGTAGAGGACCGTGACGATGTAGGAGAGAGCTGGTCAGGGAGAGGAGGTTGTAGAGGACCGTGACGATGTAGGAGAGAGCTGGTCAGGGAGAGTAGGTTGTAGAGGACCGTGACGATGTAGGAGAGAGCTGGTCAGGGAGAGGTTGTAGAGGACCGTGACGATGTAGGAGAGAGCTGGTCAGGGAGAGGAGGTTGGAGAGGACCGTGACGATGTAGGAGAGCTGGTCAGGGAGAGGAGGTTGTAGAGGACCGTGACGATGTAGGAGAGAGCTGGTCAGGGAGAGGAGGTTGTAGAGGACCGTGACGATGTAGGAGAGAGCTGGTCAGGGAGAGGAGGTTGTAGAGGACCGTGACGATGTAGGAGAGAGCTGGTCAGGGAGAGGAGGTTGAAGAGGACCGTGACGATGTAGGAGAGCTGGTCAGAAAGAGGTTGGAGAGGACCGTGACGATGTAGGAGAGCTGGTCAGGGAGAGGAGGTTGTAGAGGACCGTGACGATGTAGGAGAGCTGGTCAGGGAGAGGTTGAAGAGGACCGTGACGATGTAGGAGAGCTGGTCAGGGAGAGGAGGTTGAAGAGGACCGTGACGATGTAGGAGAGCTGGTCAGGGAGAGGAGGTTGTAGAGGACCGTGACGATGTAGGAGAGCTGGTCAGGGAGAGGAGGTTGGAGAGGACTGTGACGATGTAGGAGAGCTGGTCAGGGAGAGGTTGGAGAGGACCGTGACGATGTAGGAGAGCTGGTCAGGGAGAGGAGGTTGTAGAGGACCGTGACGATGTAGGAGAGCTGGTCAGGGAGAGGTTGAAGAGGACCGTGACGATGTAGGAGAGCTGGTCAGGGAGAGGAGGTTGGAGAGGACCGTGACGATGTAGGAGAGCTGGTCAGGGAGAGGTTGGAGAGGACCGTGACGATGTAGGAGAGCTGGTCAGGGAGAGGAGGTTGAAGAGGACCGTGATGATGTAGGAGAGCTGGTCAGGGAGAGGAGGTTGAAGAGGACCGTGACGATGTAGGAGAGCTGGTCAGGGAGAGGAGGTTGGAGAGGACCGTGATGATGTAGGAGAGCTGGTCAGGGAGAGGAGGTTGGAGAGGACCGTGATGATGTAGGAGAGCTGGTCAGGGAGAGGAGGTTGTAGAGGACCGTGACGATGTAGGAGAGAGCTGGTCAGGGAGAGGAGGTTGAAGAGGACCGTGACGATGTAGGAGAGAGCTGGTCAGGGAGAGGAGGTTGTAGAGGACCGTGACGATGTAGGAGAGAGCTGGTCAGGGAGAGGTTGTAGAAGACCGTGACGATGTAGGAGAGAGCTGGTCAGGGAGAGGAGGTTGGAGAGGACCGTGACGATGTAGGAGAGCTGGTCAGGGAGAGGAGGTTGTAGAGGACCGTGACGATGTAGGAGAGAGCTGGTCAGGGAGAGGAGGTTGTAGAGGACCGTGACGATGTAGGAGAGAGCTGGTCAGGGAGAGGAGGTTGGAGAGGACCGTGACGATGTAGGAGAGCTGGTCAGGGAGAGATTGGAGAGGACCGTGACGATGTAGGAGAGCTGGTCAGGGAGAGGAGGTTGGAGAGGACCGTGACGATGTAGGAGAGCTGGTCAGGGAGAGGAGGTTGTAGAGGACCGTGACGATGTAGGAGAGAGCTGGTCAGGGAGAGGAGGTTGTAGAGGACCGTGACGATGTAGGAGAGAGCTGGTCAGGGAGAGGAGGTTGAAGAGGACCGTGACGATGTAGGAGAGCTGGTCAGAAAGAGGTTGGAGAGGACCGTGACAATGTAGGAGAGCTGGTCAGGGAGAGGAGGTTGTAGAGGACCGTGACGATGTAGGAGAACTGGTCAGGGAGAGGAGGTTGTAGAGGACCGTGACGATGTAGGAGAGCTGGTCAGGGAGAGGTTGAAGAGGACCGTGACGATGTAGGAGAGAGCTGGTCAGGGAGAGGTTGGAGAGGACCGTGACGATGTAGGAGAGCTGGTCAGGGAGAGGAAGTTGTAGAGGACCGTGACGATGTAGGAGAGAGCTGGTCAGGGAGAGGAGGTTGAAGAGGACCGTGACGATGTAGGAGAGCTGGTCAGGGAGAGGAGGTTGAAGAGGACCGTGACGATGTAGGAGAGCTGGTCAGGGAGAGGAGGTTGTAGAGGACCGTGACGATGTAGGAGAGCTGGTCAGGGAGAGGAGGTTGTAGAGGACCGTGACGATGTAGGAGAGAGCTGGTCAGGGAGAGGAGGTTGGAGAGGACCGTGACGATGTAGGAGAGCTGGTCAGGGAGAGGTTGGAGAGGACCGTGACGATGTAGGAGAGCTGGTCAGGGAGAGGAGGTTGTAGAGGACCGTGACGATGTAGGAGAACTGGTCAGGGAGAGGTTGAAGAGGACCGTGACGATGTAGGAGAGCTGGTCAGGGAGAGGAGGTTGTAGAGGACCGTGACGATGTAGGAGAACTGGTCAGGGAGAGGTTGAAGAGGACCGTGACGATGTAGGAGAGCTGGTCAGGGAGAGGAGGTTGGAGAGGACCGTGACAATGTAGGAGAGCTGGTCAGGGAGAGGTTGGAGAGGACCGTGACGATGTAGGAGAGCTGGTCAGGGAGAGGAGGTTGAAGAGGACCGTGACGATGTAGGAGAGCTGGTCAGGGAGAGGTTGGAAAGGACCGTGATGATGTAGGAGAGCTGGTCAGGGAGAGAGAGGTTGGAGAGGACCGTGACGATGTAGGAGAGCTGGTCAGGGAGAGGAGGTTGAAGAGGACCGTGACGATGTAGGAGAGCTGGTCAGGGAGAGGAGGTTGAAGAGGACCGTGACGATGTAGGAGAGCTGGTCAGGGAGAGGAGGTTGGAGAGGACCGTGACGATGTAGGAGAGCTGGTCAGGGAGAGGAGGTTGGAGAGGACCGTGATGATGTAGGAGAGCTGGTCAGGGAGAGGAGGTTGTAGAGGACCGTGACGATGTAGGAGAGAGCTGGTCAGGGAGAGGAGGTTGGAGAGGACCGTGACGATGTAGGAGAGCTGGTCAGGGAGAGGTTGGAGAGGACCGTGACGATGTAGGAGAGAGCTGGTCAGGGAGAGGAGGTTGAAGGGGACCGTGACGATGTAGGAGAGCTGGTCAGGGAGAGGAGGTTGAAGAGGACCGTGACGATGTAGGAGAGCTGGTCAGGGAGAGGAGGTTGTAGAGGACCGCGACGATGTAGGAGAGCTGGTCAGGGAGAGGAGGTTGTAGAGGACCGTGACGATGTAGGAGAGAGCTGGTCAGGGAGAGGAGGTTGGAGAGGACCGTGACGATGTAGGAGAGCTGGTCAGGGAGAGGTTGGAGAGGACCGTGACGATGTAGGAGAGAGCTGGTCAGGGAGAGGAGGTTGAAGAGGACCGTGACGATGTAGGAGAGCTGGTCAGGGAGAGGTTGGAGAGGACCGTGACGATGTAGGAGAGAGCTGGTCAGGGAGAGGAGGTTGAAGAGGACCGTGACGATGTAGGAGAGCTGGTCAGGGAGAGGAGGTTGAAGAGGACCGTGACGATGTAGGAGAGCTGGTCAGGGAGAGGAGGTTGTAGAGGACCGCGACGATGTAGGAGAGCTGGTCAGGGAGAGGAGGTTGTAGAGGACCGTGACGATGTAGGAGAGCTGGTCAGGGAGAGGAGGTTGAAGAGGACCGTGACGATGTAGGAGAGCTGGTCAGGGAGAGGAGGTTGAAGAGGACCGTGACGATGTAGGAGAGCTGGTCAGGGAGAGGAGGTTGAAGAGGACCGTGACGATGTAGGAGAGCTGGTCAGGGAGAGGAGGTTGAAGAGGACCGTGACGATGTAGGAGAGCTGGTCAGGGAGAGGAGGTTGGAGAGGACCGTGACGATGTAGGAGAGCTGGTCAGGGAGAGGAGGTTGTAGAGGACCGTGACGATGTAGGAGAGAGCTGGTCAGGGAGAGGAGGTTGTAGAGGACCGTGACGATGTAGGAGAGCTGGTCAGGGAGAGGAGGTTGGAGAGGACCGTGACGATGTAGGAGAGCTGGTCAGGGAGAGGAGGTTGAAGAGGACCGTGACGATGTAGGAGAGCTGGTCAGGGAGAGGAGGTTGTAGAGGACCGTGACGATGTAGGAGAGAGCTGGTCAGGGAGAGGTTGTAGAGGACCGTGACGATGTAGGAGAGAGCTGGTCAGGGAGAGGAGGTTGGAGAGGACCGTGACGATGTAGGAGAGAGCTGGTCAGGGAGAGGAGGTTGTAGAGGACCGTGACGATGTAGGAGAGCTGGTCAGGGAGAGGAGGTTGTAGAGGACCGTGACGATGTAGGAGAGCTGGTCAGGGAGAGGAGGTTGTAGAGGACCGTGACGATGTAGGAGAGCTGGTCAGGGAGAGGAGGTTGTAGAGGACCGTGATGATGTAGGAGAGCTGGTCAGGGAGAGGTCGGAGAGGACCGTGACGATGTAGGAGAGAGCTGGTCAGGGAGAGGAGGTTGTAGAGGACCGTGACAATGTAGGAGAGCTGGTCAGGGAGAGGAGGTTGGAGAGGACCGTGACGATGTAGGAGAGCTGGTCAGGGAGAGGAGGTTGTAGAGGACCGTGACGATGTAGGAGAGAGCTGGTCAGGGAGAGGAGGTTGAAGAGGACCGTGACGATGTAGGAGAGAGCTGGTCAGGGAGAGGAGGTTTAAGAGGACCGTGACGATGTAGGAGAGCTGGTCAGGGAGAGGAGGTTGAAGAGGACCGTGACGATGTAGGAGAGCTGGTCAGGGAGAGGTTGGAGAGTACCGTGACGATGTAGGAGAGCTGGTCAGGGAGAGGAGGTTGAAGAGGACCGTGACGATGTAGGAGAGAGCTGGCCAGGGAGAGGAGGTTGAAGAGGACCGTGACGATGTAGGAGAGCTGGTCAGGGAGAGGAGGTTGGAGAGGACCGTGACGATGTATGAGAGAGCTGGTCAGGGAGAGGAGGTTGGAGAGGACCGTGACGATGTAGGAGAGCTGGTCAGGGAGAGGTTGGAGAGGACCGTGACGATGTAGGAGAGAGCTGGTCAGGGAGAGGAGGTTGAAGAGGACCGTGACGATGTAGGAGAGCTGGTCAGGGAGAGGAGGTTGAAGAGGACCGTGACGATGTAGGAGAGCTGGTCAGGGAGAGGAGGTTGTAGAGGACCGTGACGATGTAGGAGAGCTGGTCAGGGAGAGGAGGTTGAAGAGGACCGTGACGATGTAGGAGAGCTGGTCAGAGAGAGGAGGTTGAAGAGGACCGTGACGATATAGGAGAGCTGGTCAGGGAGAGGAGGTTGAAGAGGACCGTGACGATGTAGGAGAGCTGGTCAGGGAGAGGAGGTTGGAGAGGACCGTGACGATGTAGGAGAGCTGGTCAGGGAGAGGAGGTTGTAGAGGACCGTGACGATGTAGGAGAGAGCTGGTCAGGGAGAGGAGGTTGTAGAGGACCGTGACGATGTAGGAGAGCTGGTCAGGGAGAGGAGGTTGTAGAGGACCGTGACGATGTAGGAGAGCTGGTCAGGGAGAGGAGGTTGTAGAGGACCGTGATGATGTAGGAGAGCTGGTCAGGGAGAGGTCGGAGAGGACCGTGACGATGTAGGAGAGAGCTGGTCAGGGAGAGGAGGTTGTAGAGGACCGTGACGATGTAGGAGAGCTGGTCAGGGAGAGGAGGTTGGAGAGGACCGTGACGATGTAGGAGAGCTGGTCAGGGAGAGGAGGTTGTAGAGGACCGTGACGATGTAGGAGAGCTGGTCAGGGAGAGGAGGTTGAAGAGGACCGTGACGATGTAGGAGAGCTGGTCAGGGAGAGGAGGTTGAAGAGGACCGTGACGATGTAGGAGAGCTGGTCAGGGAGAGGAGGTTGGAGAGGACCGTGACGATGTAGGAGAGCTGGTCAGGGAGAGGAGGTTGAAGAGGACCGTGACGATGTAGGAGAGCTGGTCAGGGAGAGGAGGTTGAAGAGGACCGTGACGATGTAGGAGAGCTGGTCAGGGAGAGGAGGTTGAAGAGGACCGTGACGATGTAGGAGAGCTGGTCAGGGAGAGGAGGTTGGAGAGGACCGTGACGATGTAGGAGAGCTGGTCAGGGAGAGGAGGTTGTAGAGGACCGTGACGATGTAGGAGAGAGCTGGTCAGGGAGAGGAGGTTGTAGAGGACCGTGACGATGTAGGAGAGCTGGTCAGGGAGAGGAGGTTGTAGAGGACCGTGACGATGTAGGAGAGCTGGTCAGGGAGAGGAGGTTGTAGAGGACCGTGACGATGTAGGAGAGCTGGTCAGGGAGAGGAGGTTGTAGAGGACCGTGATGATGTAGGAGAGCTGGTCAGGGAGAGGTCGGAGAGGACCGTGACGATGTAGGAGAGAGCTGGTCAGGGAGAGGAGGTTGTAGAGGACCGTGACGATGTAGGAGAGAGCTGGTCAGGGAGAGGAGGTTGAAGAGGACCGTGACGATGTAGGAGAGAGCTGGTCAGGGAGAGGAGGTTGAAGAGGACCGTGACGATGTAGGAGAGCTGGTCAGGGAGAGGAGGTTGAAGAGGACCGTGACGATGTAGGAGAGCTGGTCAGGGAGAGGTTGGAGAGGACCGTGACGATGTAGGAGAGCTGGTCAGGGAGAGGAGGTTGAAGAGGACCGTGACGATGTAGGAGAGAGCTGGTCAGGGAGAGGAGGTTGAAGAGGACCGTGACGATGTAGGAGAGCTGGTCAGGGAGAGGAGGTTGGAGAGGACCGTGACGATGTAGGAGAGAGCTGGTCAGGGAGAGGAGGTTGGAGAGGACCGTGACGATGTAGGAGAGCTGGTCAGGGAGAGGTTGGAGAGGACCGTGACGATGTAGGAGAGAGCTGGTCAGGGAGAGGAGGTTGAAGAGGACCGTGACGATGTAGGAGAGCTGGTCAGGGAGAGGAGGTTGTAGAGGACCGTGACGATGTAGGAGAGCTGGTCAGGGAGAGGAGGTTGAAGAGGACCGTGACGATGTAGGAGAGCTGGTCAGGGAGAGGAGGTTGAAGAGGACCGTGACGATATAGGAGAGCTGGTCAGGGAGAGGAGGTTGAAGAGGACCGTGACGATGTAGGAGAGCTGGTCAGGGAGAGGAGGTTGGAGAGGACCGTGACGATGTAGGAGAGCTGGTCAGGGAGAGGAGGTTGTAGAGGACCGTGACGATGTAGGAGAGAGCTGGTCAGGGAGAGGAGGTTGTAGAGGACCGTGACGATGTAGGAGAGCTGGTCAGGGAGAGGAGGTTGTAGAGGACCGTGACGATGTAGGAGAGCTGGTCAGGGAGAGGAGGTTGTAGAGGACCGTGATGATGTAGGAGAGCTGGTCAGGGAGAGGTCGGAGAGGACCGTGACGATGTAGGAGAGAGCTGGTCAGGGAGAGGAGGTTGTAGAGGACCGTGACGATGTAGGAGAGCTGGTCAGGGAGAGGAGGTTGTAGAGGACCGTGACGATGTAGGAGAGAGCTGGTCAGGGAGAGGAGGTTGAAGAGGACCGTGACGATGTAGGAGAGAGCTGGTCAGGGAGAGGAGGTTGAAGAGGACCGTGACGATGTAGGAGAGCTGGTCAGGGAGAGGAGGTTGAAGAGGACCGTGACGATGTAGGAGAGAGCTGGTCAGGGAGAGGAGGTTGAAGAGGACCGTGACGATGTAGGAGAGCTGGTCAGGGAGAGGAGGTTGGAGAGGACCGTGACGATGTAGGAGAGCTGGTCAGGGAGAGGAGGTTGAAGAGGACCGTGACGATGTAGGAGAGAGCTGGTCAGGGAGAGGAGGTTGAAGAGGACCGTGACGATGTAGGAGAGCTGGTCAGGGAGAGGAGTTTGAAGAGGGCCGTGACGATGTAGGAGAGCTGGTCAGGGAGAGGAGGTTGGAGAGGACCGTGACGATGTAGGAGAGCTGGTCAGGGAGAGGTTGGAGAGGACCGTGACGATGTAGGAGAGCTGGTCAGGGAGAGGAGGTTGAAGAGGACCGTGACGATGTAGGAGAGCTGGTCAGGGAGAGGAGGTTGAAGAGGACCGTGACGATGTAGGAGAGCTGGTCAGAGAGAGGATGGAGAGGACCGTGACGATGTAGGAGAGCTGGTCAGGGAGAGGAGGTTGTAGAGGACCGTGACGATGTAGGAGAGCTGGTCAGAGAGAGGTTGTAGAGGACCGTGACGATGTAGGAGAGCTGGTCAGGGAGAGGATGGAGAGGACCGTGACGATGTAGGAGAGCTGGTCAGGGAGAGGAGGTTGTAGAGGACCGTGACGATGTAGGAGAGCTGGTCAGGGAGAGGAGGTTGGAGAGGACCGTGACGATGTAGGAGAGCTGGTCAGGGAGAGAGAGGTTGAAGAGGACCGTGACGATGTAGGAGAGCTGGTCAGGGAGAGGAGGTTGGAGAGGACCGTGACGATGTAGGAGAGCTGGTCAGGGAGAGGAGGTTGAAGAGGACCGTGACGATGTAGGAGAGAGCTGGTCAGGGAGAGGAGGTTGGAGAGGACCGTGACGATGTAGGAGAGAGCTGGTCAGGGAGAGGAGGTTGGAGAGGACCGTGACGATGTAGGAGAGCTGGTCAGGGAGAGGTTGGAGAGGACCGTGACGATGTAGGAGAGCTGGTCAGAGAGAGGATGGAGAGGACTGTGACGATGTAGGAGAGAGCTGTTCAGGGAGAGGAGGTTGTAGAGGACCGTGACGATGTAGGAGAGCTGGTCAGGGAGAGGTTGTAGAGGACCGTGACGATGTAGGAGAGAGCTGGTCAGGGAGAGGAGGTTGTAGAGGACCGTGACGATGTAGGAGAGCTGGTCAGGGAGAGGTTGTAGAGGACCGTGACGATGTAGGAGAACTGGTCAGGGAGAGGAGGTTGTAGAGGACCGTGACGATGTAGGAGAGCTGGTCAGGGAGAGGTTGTAGAGGACCGTGACGATGTAGGAGAGAGCTGGTCAGGGAGAGGAGGTTGTAGAGGACCGTGACGATGTAGGAGAGCTGGTCAGGGAGAGGTTGTAGAGGACCGTGACGATGTAGGAGAACTGGTCAGGGAGAGGAGGTTGTAGAGGACCGTGACGATGTAGGATAACTGGTCAGGGAGAGGAGGTTGTAGAGGACCGTGACGATGTAGGAGAGCTGGTCAGGGAGAGGTTGTAGAGGACCGTGACGATGTAGGAGAGCTGGTCAGGGAGAGGTTGGAGAGGACCGTGACGATGTAGGAGAGAGCTGGTCAGGGAGAGGTTGGAGAGGACCGTGACGATGTAGGAGAGCTGGTCAGGGAGAGGTCGAAGAGGACCGTGACGATGTAGGAGAGCTGGTCAGCGAGAGGAGGTTGTAGAGGACCGTGACGATGTAGGAGAGCTGGTCAGCGCACGCTTTGAGCTGCACCTTCCCAGGATCTCTGTCTGGACCGGCCGCCCTCCTGGGCTTCACTGCCCCGGCGTCGTGCTCCTCTAGAGGGAGTGAAGTGAAGTGAATTGACAACAACATGTACAGCCATCACATATAATCTAAAATCGGCGAGGATTAAAACACAATAAAACCTTACGGTTTATTTCCATTGTGGTCCTCAAAGGGGGGGGGGGGGACAAGATGACTAGTATGCACTCTGCACAAATAAGACATAAATAAAATGTCCAAGCTTTGTGAAAATGTAAATATGAAAAGAAAAAAAAAATGCAATAACACAAACAAACACAAAGCCCACACCACACCTGCACATCATTATCCTGAGTGACTAAGAAGCCATTTCTTCATATCGTGTTTAACATTTCTTTCTGAGTCGATACCTTTTATGAACACCGGCAGTTTATTCCGCTCACAGTCTGCAGACGACTCAACGGTATTCTTCCCCCATTGAGCTCTTTTTGAAATTGCAACGTTTGATGTCAGTTAAACGGCCCCTGGTTGGTTGCATTAGGAGTGGGTGTCTCTAAAGCACATACAATAATTTGATAAATATGAGGGGACCCTATTGTACATGATTTTATGGGTAAGGGTGAGACTGAGGTTGTAGCTGGTTGTGGTGTAGCTGGTTGTGGTGTAGCTGTAGCTGGTTGTGCTGTAGCTGGTTGTGGTGTAGCTGGTTGTGGTGTAGCTGTAGCTGGTTGTGCTGTAGCTGGTTGTGGTGTAGCTGGTTGTGGTGTAGCTGTAGCTGGTTGTGCTGTAGCTGGTTGTGGTGTAGCTGGTTGTGGTGTAGCTGGTTGTGATGTGCCTTGTTGTGGTGTAGCTGGTTGTGGTGTAGCTGTAGCTGGTTGTGCTGTAGCTGGTTGTGGTGTAGCTGGTTGTGGTGTAGCTGTAGCTGGTTGTGCTGTAGCTGGTTGTGGTGTAGCTGGTTGTGGTGTAGCTGGTTGTGATGTAGCTGTAGCTGGTTGTGCTGTAGCTGGTTGTGGTGTAGCTTGTTGTGGTGTAGCTGGTTGTGGTGTAGCTGGTTGTGGTGTAGCTGGTTGTGGTGTAGCTGGTTGTGGTGTAGCTGTAGCTGGTGTAACTGTAGCTGGTTGTGGTGTAGCTGTAGCTGGTTGTGGTGTAGCTGGTTGTGGTGTAGCTGGTTGTGGTGTAGCTGGTTGTGGTGTAGCTGGTTGTGGTGTAGCTGTAGCTAGTTGTGGTGTAGCTGGTTGTGGTGTAGCTGTAGCTAGTTGTGGTGTAGCTGGTTGTGGTGTAGCTGTAGCTGGTTGTGGTGTAGCTGGTTGTGGTGTAGCTGGTTGTGGTGTAGCTGGTTGTGGTGTAGCTGTAGCTGGTTGTGGTGTAGCTGGTTGTGGTGTAGCTGGTTGTGGTGTAGCTGGTTGTGGTGTAGCTGGTTGTGGTGTAGCTGTAGCTGGTTGTGGTGTAGCTGGTTGTGGTGTAGCTGGTTGTGGTGTAGCTGGTTGTGATGTGCCTGGTTGTGGTGTAGCTGGTTGTGGTGTAGCTGTAGCTGGTTGTGGTGTAGCTGGTTGTGGTGTAGCTGGTTGTGGTGTAGCTGGTTGTGGTGTAGCTGGTTGTGGTGTAGCTGGTTGTGGTGTAGCTGGTTGTGGTGTAGCTGGTTGTGGTGTAGCTAGTTGTGGTGTAGCTGGTTGTGGTGTAGCTGGTTGTGGTGTAGCTAGTTGTGGTGTAGCTGGTTGTGGTGTAGCTGGTTGTGGTGTAGCTGGTTGTGGTGTAGCTGGTTGTGGTGTAGCTAGTTGTGGTGCAGCTGGTTGTGGTGTAGCTGGTTGTGGTGCAGCTGGTTGTGGTGTAGCTGGGTGGTGTAGCTGGTTGTGGTGTAGCTGGTTGTGGTGTAGCTGGTTGTGGTGTAGCTGGTTGTGGTGTAGCTGGTTGTGGTGTAGCTAGTTGTGGTGTAGCTGGTTGTGGTGTAGCTGGTTGTGGTGTAGCTGGTTGTGGTGTAGCTGGTTGTGGTGTAGCTAGTTGTGGTGCAGCTGGTTGTGGTGTAGCTGGTTGTGGTGCAGCTGGTTGTGGTGTAGCTGGTTGTGGTGTAGCTGGTTGTGGTGTAGCTGGTTGTGGTGTAGCTGGTTGTGGTGTAGCTGGTTGTGGTGTAGCTGTAGCTGGTTGTGGTGTAGCTAGTTGTGGTGTAGCTGGTTGTGATGTGCCTGGTTGTGGTGTAGCTGGTTGTGGTGTAGCTGGTTGTGGTGTAGCTGTAGCTGGTTGTGGTGTAGCTGGTTGTGGTGTAGCTGGTTGTGGTGTAGCTGGTTGTGGTGTAGCTGGTTGTGGTGTAGCTAGTTGTGGTGTAGCTGGTTGTGGTGTAGCTGGTTGTGGTGTAGCTGGTTGTGGTGTAGCTGGTTGTGGTGTAGCTGGTTGTGGTGTAGCTGGTTGTGGTGTAGCTAGTTGTGGTGTAGCTGGTTGTGGTGTAGCTGGTTGTGGTGTAGCTGGTTGTGGTGTAGCTGGTTGTGGTGTAGCTGGTTGTGCTGTAGCTGGTTGTGGTGTAGCTGGTTGTGGTGTAGCTGGTTGTGGTGTAGCTAGTTGTGGTGTAGCTGGTTGTGGTGCAGCTGGTTGTGGTGTAGCTGGTTGTGGTGTAGCTGGTTGTGGTGTAGCTGTAGCTGGTTGTGGTGTAGCTGATTGTGGTGTAGCTGGTTGTGGTGTAGCTGGTTGTGGTGTAGCTGTAGCTGGTTGTGGTGTAGCTGGTTGTGGTGTAGCTGTAGCTGATTGTGGTGTAGCTGGTTGTGGTGTAGCTGGTTGTGGTGTAGCTGGTTGTGGTGTAGCTGGTTGTGGTGTAGCTGTAGCTGGTTGTGGTGTAGCTAGTTGTGGTGTAGCTGGTTGTGATGTGCCTGGTTGTGGTGTAGCTGGTTGTGGTGTAGCTGGTTGTGGTGTAGCTGTAGCTGGTTGTGGTGTAGCTGGTTGTGGTGTACCTGGTTGTGGTGTAGCTGGTTGTGGTGTAGCTGTAGCTGGTTGTGGTGTAGCTAGTTGTGGTGTAGCTGGTTGTGATGTGCCTGGTTGTGGTGTAGCTGATTGTGGTGTAGCTGGTTGTGGTGTAGCTGTAGCTGGTTGTGGTGTAGCTGGTTGTGGTGTAGCTGGTTGTGGTGTAGCTGGTTGTGGTGTAGCTAGTTGTGGTGTAGCTGTAGCTGGTTGTGGTGTAGCTGGTTGTGGTTGTGGTGTAGCTGGTTGTGGTGTAGCTGGTTGTGGTGTAGCTGGTTGTGGTGTAGCTGGTTGTGGTGTAGCTGGTTGTGGTGTTGCTGGTTGTGGTGTAGCTGGTTGTGGTGTAGCTAGTTGTGGTGTAGCTGGTTGTGGTGTAGCTGGTTGTGGTGTAGCTAGTTGTGGTGTAGCTGGTTGTGGTGTAGCTGGTTGTGCTGTAGCTGGTTGTGGTGTAGCTGGTTGTGGTGTAGCTGGTTGTGGTGTAGTTAGTTGTGGTGTAGCTGGTTGTGGTGCAGCTGGTTGTGGTGTAGCTGGTTGTGGTGTAGCTGGTTGTGGTGCAGCTGGTTGTGGTGTAGCTGGTTGTGGTGTAGCTGGTTGTGGTGTAGCTGTAGCTGGTTGTGGTGTAGCTGGTTGTGGTGTAGCTGTAGCTGGTTGTGGTGTAGCTGGTTGTGGTGTAGCTGGTTGTGGTGTAGCTGGTTGTGGTGTAGCTAGTTGTGGTGTAGCTGTAGCTGGTTGTGGTGTAGCTGGTTGTGGTGTAGCTAGTTGTGGTGTAGCTGGTTGTGGTGTAGCTGGTTGTGGTGTAGCTGGTTGTGGTGTAGCTGGTTGGTGTAGCTGGTTGTGGTGTAGCTGGTTGTGGTGTAGCTGGTTGTGGTGTAGCTGGTTGTGGTGTAGCTAGTTGTGGTGTAGCTGGTTGTGGTGTAGCTGGTTGTGGTGTAGCTAGTTGTGGTGTAGCTGGTTGTGGTGTAGCTGGTTGTGGTGTAGCTGGTTGTGCTGTAGCTGGTTGTGCTGTAGCTGGTTGTGGTGTAGCTGGTTGTGGTGTAGCTAGTTGTGGTGTAGCTGGTTGTGGTGCAGCTGGTTGTGGTGTAGCTGGTTGTGGTGTAGCTGGTTGTGGTGTAGCTGTAGCTGGTTGTGGTGTAGCTGGTTGTGGTGTAGCTGTAGCTGGTTGTGGTGTAGCTGGTTGTGGTGTAGCTGGTTGTGGTGTAGCTGGTTGTGGTGTAGCTGTAGCTGGTTGTGGTGTAGCTGGTTGTGGTGTAGCTGTAGCTGGTTGTGGTGTAGCTGGTTGTGGTGTAGCTGGTTGTGGTGTAGCTGGTTGTGGTGTAGCTGGTTGTGGTGTAGCTGTAGCTGGTTGTGGTGTAGCTAGTTGTGGTGTAGCTGGTTGTGATGTGCCTGGTTGTGGTGTAGCTGGTTGTGGTGTAGCTGGTTGTGGTGTAGCTGTAGCTGGTTGTGGTGTAGCTGGTTGTGGTGTAGCTGGTTGTGGTGTAGCTGGTTGTGGTGTAGCTGTAGCTGATTGTGCTGTAGCTGGTTGTGGTGTAGCTGGTTGTGGTGTAGCTGGTTGTGGTGTAGCTGGTTGTGGTGTAGCTGGTTGTGGTGTAGCTGAGGGAGTGCGTCCTCAGACCAGGCTGTAACAGTCTTTGTCACTGCCTTTGTTGTTGCCCTGAGGGGGGTGTAGGCACTAGGCGGGGGGTGAGCAGCAAGGAGTAGGACAGGTGGTCTCTGACTGGCCTAGGTGGAGGAGGGGGCTGCCTGTCTGATGTTGGAGTATACACATAAAAGACAGTACAAAGGTTAGAATTGTTATTTTCCCTTCATTTCAGATATTGATTGAAGTGCGTTTTTAGTCAACAGCGGAAAATTGTGCCGGTTTTCATCTGTCCTGTCGCGACTATTAGCCCTTTGATGGGAAGATCCATTGTGGAGCGAGGACAGAGGGGGGGCTGCTTCTCTTTGAAGACCCCCCCCCATCTCTCTTTCTCTCTCTCTCTGTCTATCCCCCTCTCTTTCTGCCCCCCCCCCCACCCCCCCTTCTCTCTCTTTCGCTCTCTCTCTCTCTCTCTCTCTCTCTCTCTCTCTCTCTCTCTCTCTCTCTCTCTCTCTCTCTCTCTCTCTCTCTCTCTCTCTCTCTCTCTCTCTGTCTCTCTCTCTCTCTCTCTCTCTCTCTCTCTCTCTCTCTCTCTCTTTCTCTCTCCCTCTCTCTCTCTCTCTCTCTCTCTCTCTCTCTCTCTCCCTCTCTCTCTCTCCCTCTCTCTCTGTCTCTCTCTCTCTGTCTCTCTCTCTCTTTCTCTCTCTCTTTGTGGAGGACTTGACCTCTATCACAATGTCACCACTCCTGGTAACTGATTGATGAACTGTCTATGTTGTCCTTATACACCTTGTATTCTTCTTCCAGTACAGCAATACTTATTTTTTTTATTCAAAGTAATTCTGAGTGCCACGCCCCTTTGACCATATATGGGCTAGAGTGCCAGCACTGAAGTCAATGGGAGGTCGGGGTAATTTGCGAAGGCTTAAACTATATCTTAAATGATGGGTCTAAAACACCCGTCGCTTATCAATGACTTGCTTGCAGTCAACATGTACGAAATGGATCGTTTTTTCATCGGTACATTGAACTAATTCATGCATTCATATCTAGCCGGTTAGACTACTGTAATGCACTTTTCACAGGTCTCCCTAAGAAAACCACATAGAGGCCTCGGCTCATCCAAAACCCTGCAGCCCAAAAAGAACAAGAAAAACCAGACTGCTAACCAAAACCAAAAGGAGAGAGCACATTAGTCCAGTCGTACCTACTTTACACTGGCTTCCTGTAACGTTTAGAATTCACTTCAAGGTCCTTCTCCTTACATACAAAGCTCTAAAGGGACAGGGACCTAGCTACATCGCCAACACTCTAATAAATGACACGCCAGCGAGAACACTGCGATCTTCAGCTCCTGGGCTACTAGAGGCTCCCAGAAACAGTCAAAAGAAGATCGATGGTCCTGACGATCCAAACTATGGAACAAACTGCCCAAAACATCAGGGAAGCCAACTCGCTAAATATCTTCAAAAGACAGCTTAAAATCTCTTTGCTCAGGCATTTAAATGAGATATCAGGGAGGCCAACTCTTCAAAACGTTAATATTTTGTATAATTTTAATGCAGTTCATATTTTGGATCATTTCAATGTTTCCGAATTAAGAGTGCCCAGCGTGTTGAAAGATACGTGCTAATATAGAAGACACAAATGATCAGTATTTTGGTTGCACTATTTTTTATTTTCTTCCTACTTTAGTTCTATGCACATTTTATCTGACTACCTCTTATGCACTGTGTCACCGACACTTATTACATCAACACTGGGATTATTGGATTGTAAATGAGGGCTATTTTACTTTATTGATGTATTGTACTGTAAACTATGAGACATTTTTATTGCACTGCACTATTGCATCATAAAGATATGTTAAAAGTTAAAAAACGATTCTAAATAAAAAGAATAATTAGGGGAAGTAATCCTAAATACTGATTAGTCACAGGAGTCCTTGTCCTCTGTTAATCTGAAGACACTTAACCCCCTAACTGCTCCTGAGGAACAGGTCGGCACCCCCCCGCATGGTCGCCGTGTCGCTTTGGACAAACACCACGATATAAATGTGGTCCATTTAACGTTTTAATCACGTCGAATGACAAGCGTGAATACTTTGTTCTACGATTGTCAATTAGCGCCGTTCCGCTGTGATTGGACGATGAAAGTGGCTTTGAAACGACAAGGTCAACAGAACCTCTCATCAGGCCCGTCATGCTCCGCCGCCGAGCCACAAACACAGGGACCTTTTTAAACAAAGACCAGCGTGTTCTTGGTCCACGATGTTTAATGGATGAGCGTCCCGCTGAGCGCGACAACGAGCCGGGCGCCGCGGGAAGCACAACAAAGAAACCAGACGCTGAAATATTCAACACTGTCGGGTAAAGCTTCATCAAACTCGTGTCGTCGTGTGTGTGTGTGTGTGTGTGTGTGTGTGTGTGTGTGTGTGTGTGTGTGTGTGTGTGTGTGTGTGTGTGTGTGTGTGTGTGTGTGTGTGTGTGTGTGTGTGTGTGTGTGTGTGTGTGTGTGTGTGTGTGTGTGTGGGGGGGGGGGTCTGGTGGTGGATGAGAGACCGCTACACTACCCACCAGCCGCTCCTAAATTAGAGTTTAGTTATTTACGTTCCCCTCGTGTTAAACACAACACCACCACCTTCTTCGTTCGCTGTAGCGACAACCAACGTTTTAAATTCATCATTTTCCTTCCCTGCCTGGTGACCTGCCGCCCAAGAATGAAGAATGTTTGCAAACGAGGCAGAACATCAGAACGGTGTTCCAGAACATTAGGTGAACAGTGTTCCTGAACGGTTGCTGCACCAAGAAGGACATATTTAATACAAGGGAAGAAAGAGCTGCTGGGAAAATGACCAGAATGACCAGAACAATGAACGTGTTCCACAGACATGTGAGACCTGAGGTTGTTGTTTTAAAGTCAAAGTAAACATGTTTTACAGTCCAGACATAACACCCTGTCTGTCTGTCTGTCTGTCTGTCTGTCTGTCTGTCTGTCTGTCTGTCTGTCTGTCTGTCTGTCTGTCTGTCTGTCTGTCTGTCTGTCTGTCTGTCTGTCTGTCTGTCTGTCTGTCTGTCTGTCTGTCTGTCTGTCTGTCTGTCTGTCTGTCTGTCTGTCTGTCTGTTTGTCTGTCTGCCTGTCTGTATGTCTGTATGTCTCTCTGTCTGTCTGTCTGTATGTCTGCCTGTCTGTCTTCCTGTCTGTCTGTCTGTCTGTCTGTCTGTCTGTCTGTCTGTCTGTCTGTCTGTATGTCTGTCTGTCTGTCTGCCTGTCTGCCTGTCTGCCTGCCTGCCTGTCTGTCTGTCTGTCTGTCTGTCTGTCTGTCTGTCTGTCTGTCTGTCTGTCTGTCTGTCTGTCTGTCTGTCTGTCTGCCTGTCTGCCTGTCTGCCTGCCTGTCTGTCTGTCTGTCTGTCTGTATGTCTGTCTGTCTGTCTGTCTGTCTGTCTGTCTCTCTGTCTGTCTGTCTGTCTGTCTGTATGTCTGTCTGTCTGTCTGTCTGTCTGCCTGTCTGTATGTCTGTCTGTCTGTCTGTCTGTCTGTCTGTCTGTCTGTCTGTCTGTCTGTCTGTCTGTCTGTCTGTCTGTCTGTCTGTCTGTCGGTCTGTCTGTCTGTCTGTCTGTATGTTTGCCTGTCTCTGTCTGTCTCTGCCTGTCTCTCTGTCTGTCTGTCTGTCTGTCTGTCTGTCTGTCTGTCTGTCTGTCTGTCTGTCTGTCTGTCTGTCTGTCTGTCTGTCTGTCTGTCTGTCTGTCTGTCTGTCTGTCTGTCTGTCTGTCTGTCTGTCTGTCTGTCTGTCTGTCTGTCTGTCTGTCTGTCTGTATGTCTGTATGTTTGTCTGTCTCTGTCTGTCTCTGTCTGTCTCTCTGTCTGTCTGTCTGTCTGTCTGTCTGTCTGTCTCTCTTGCCCCTTTTCCACTGACTGGTACCTACTCGACTCGACTCTACTCTACTCTGCATTTTCGGTTTTACATTACCAAAGTACCTGGTACCAGGTACTTTTTGGGTACTTTTTTAGTCCCTGCTCTGTCGAGGTTCCAAGCGCGTGCCAAGCGAGTAGAACTGGTACCAGAAAGGTCACGTGAAACACTGCAGACCACTGATTGGTCAGAAGAGAGACGCGTCACTCCTTGGAGAGTCTGAACGAAAACAGAAAACCGCCATCTTTAATGTCTCGCATAGGATTTCATTATGTTTGCAGCAGGCACAAGTGCAATAAACAAAGGATACAGTCACTGTGTATTCTGCCTCATTTATTGATTAAACAAAACCGACATCAACACAATTTGCCACAGAGCGGAGAGTTTAGTCTCGCAAAAAGATCGCTGACTTGTTAAGGCTTAAGCTTGTTGTTAGGTTAGGTACTAGCGTTTTAGCATGGCTATCGTACATAACGTGATCAATATAACTCGCTATTGATTGTTTGTATGAGTAACGTTAATGCTAGTAGAATAGACACAACGTGAGGTAATCAACATCCATTTTAAACCGGTTATTACCTAATGCTAACGTTAGCAAATAGACGCGAGACTGGTAGTTACAGCTTTGTTGTTAGCCTAATGCTAACGCTAACGTTAGCATAGACAGCCTAGCTAACGTTAACGCTTGTAGAATATACACAATGAGAGGTAACGTTAGCGTTAGCAGAATGGACACAACGAGAGTCTCGTTAATGTTGTTATTGATTGATTGATTGAAAACCGTGTTTTACTCTGGCTTGCGCCTAGCTCACGGACATAGCTATGCTGGAGCTCTCAGAGCTATGGAGCTCTCAGCTGTACACCAGCAGCCCCGCCTCCCCACACGGAGACAAACTGAGTACTTTATTTTAGTACCTGCAGTGGAAAAGGAACGAAGTACCAGGTACCTAAAGCGAGTAGAGTAGAGTAGGGTAGAGTCGAGTAGGTACCATGCAGTGGAAAAGGGGCATCTGTCTCTCTGTCTCGCTGTCTCGCTGTCTCTCTGTCTCTCTGTCTCTCTGTCTCTCTGTCTCGCTGTCTCTCTGTCTCTCTGTCTTTCTGTCTGTCTGTCTCTCTGTCTCTCTCTCTCTGTCTCTCTGTCTCTCTGTCTCGCTGTCTCTCTGTCTCTCTGTCTCTCTGTCTCCCTGTCTCTCTCTGTCTCTCTGTCTCTCTGTCTCGCTGTCTCTCTGTCTCTCTGTCTCTCTGTCTCTCTGTCTCTCTGTCTCGCTGTCTCTCTGTCCTCTCTCTTTGTCTCTCTGTCTCCCTGTCTCTCTCTGTCTCTCTGTCTCTCTGTCTCTCTGTCTCTCTGTCTCCCTGTCTCTCTCTGTCTCTCTGTCTCTCTGTCTCGCTGTCTCTCTGTCTCTCTGTCTCGCTGTCTCTCTGTCCTCTCTCTCTGTCTCTCTGTCTCCCTGTCTCTCTCTCTCTCTCTCTGTCTCTCTGTCTCGCTGTCTGTCTGTCTGTCTGTCTGTCTGTCTGTCTGTCTGTCTGTCTGTCTGTCTGTCTGTCTGTCTGTCTGTCTGTCTGTCTGTCTGTCTGTCTGTCTGTCTGTCTGTCTGTCTGTCTGTCTGTCTGTCTGTCTGTCTGTCTGTCTGTCTGTCTGTCTGTCTGAGAGAGAGATATATAGAGAGAGAGAGACAGACAGAGAGAGAGATAGAGAGAGAGAGACAGAGAGAGCGAGAGAGACTTACATGTTTTGTACAACAAGACAGCAGGAAGGGTAGATAGAGGGGAGAGAGAGAGCGCGAGAGAGAGAGAGGGATAGAGAGGGAGAGAGGGAGAGAGAGAGTGCGTTTACATTGTGAACATTTAAATAAGGCAATTGCCTTTGTTTTGTAAACAGAATATTAATCAACAATATGAGTGACTGATGAGACACTGAATCTCTCTCTCTGCTACACAGAGGCCGAGTGGGTTGTCCATTCAGAACCGTTAACGCCTCTGGGAACGATATGACCTCCGTGTTGCTCCGTGCTCTGATGAAGGCCACCGCGCCCAAGCTTCAACTCTAGTCCCGATGAACCCTTTCACTGCCACACGACAGCCGGTTAACCCTTTCACGGTGACAAAACAGAAGGTTAGCCCTTTACTATCACACAACCGACGGCCATGCTCCATCATTAGCATCATTCTGTTGTGTGGCAGTGAAAAAGTTAAGATCTGTGTGTGTGTGTCTGTGTGCTACTCTTCACCTTGATTGAGAGTAAATTCATTTGAATATGGCCACCAGTGATGTCATCGGGGACTATTACGTATGGGGTTAATGTATGCTGTGTGTATGTAGGCATACCTTGTTTGGTTCTGTTTTGTGTTGTTTTTGTCTCCCTCTTCTCTTTCTACTTGTCCTTTCCTCAGATGCACCCCTGGTTTCAGTCATCGTCCTCCACCACCACCTGTTCCCAATCAGCAATCAAGCATTCCCACACCTTATATATGTAAGGGATAATGTATAGCTACGAGGTCATTGTTGCAAAATAATTGACCGACACAGAGTTTAAAATACCGAGCCGCCTCGGCGAGGTGTTCTAAACGTCAGTGAAGGTCAATTATTTTGCGATGATGACCGAGTATAGCTATACATTATCCCGCTTATTACATGGCTAACTTACTAACAATATACCTAATTCATTTTACAAAATCGACAAGACGAGATCAAATGCAGACGCAGTTGTTCTGTGGCTCTGTCAGCCCAAATAAAGTGATTATTATTATCACCGGCAGCCGGCAGGTGTGTCTGTGGGGCTTGATTGCGAACAGCTGCGCACAGCGGTCATTATTGTTCCACAGAGGTCCGTTATCGAGTAATATCGGACCTCTGACGAGCGCTATTGACCAATCACAAGCAAGCATTTCGGCGAATGTGAAAACGCCATGTAATAAATATATATATAGACCCCTTTGTGTTCAGTTCTGTCTCTTCCTGTTGGGTATGTTGTGTGAAGAGCTGGTGGCAGAGCGCTGGTTGTTCCCTGTTGTTGTTATTTGTGCTGCTGTGTTATTTAGGTGAAGCTTGTGTCTGTTTTTGTTATCCTTTTGCCAATTCTTGTTTAAAGCTAACATTGTATATTTGTTTGTCCTTCATTTCACCTACTGTAGTTATATTTCACCTACAGTAGTTATATTTCACCTACTGTAGTTATATTTCACCTACTGTAGTTATATTTCACCTACTGTAGTTATAGTTCACCTACTGTAGTTATATTTCACCTACTGTAGTTATATTTCACCTACTGTAGTTATAGTTCACCTACTGTAGTTATAGTTCACCTACTGTAGTTATATTTCACCTACTGTAGTTATATTTCACCTACTGTAGTTATATTTCACCTACTGTAGTTATAGTTCACCTACTGTAGTTATATTTCACCTACTGAAGTTATAGTTCACCTACTGTAGTTATATTTCACCTACTGTAATTATATTTCACCTACTGTAGTTATAGTTCACCTACTGTAGTTATATTTCACCTACTGTAGTTATATTTCACCTACTGTAGTTATAGTTCACCTACTATTTCACCTACTGTAGTTATAGTTCACCTACTATTTCACCTACTGTAGTTATAGTTCACCTACTATTTCACCTACTGTAGTTATAGTTCACCTACTGTAGTTATATTTCACCTACTGTAGTTATATTTCACCTACTGTAGTTATAGTTCACCTACTATTTCACCTACTGTAGTTATAGTTCACCTACTATTTCACCTACTGTAGTTATAGTTCACCTACTGTAGTTATAGTTCACCTACTGTAGTTATAGTTCACCAGCCTACTGTAGAAGCAGCGCCTCTACCACCTGAGACAGTTAAGGAAGTTCAGAGTATCTGGGAAGATACTCCAGTCCTTCTACTCTGGGGCTGTGGAGAACATACTGACTGGAAACATCACTGCCTGGTATGGAAACAGCACGGCACAGGACAGGAAGGCCCTACAGAGAGTGGTGTGCTCAGCAGAGGGTACTACGGGTATTGCACTACCACCCCTGCAGGTTCTATACAACTCCAGAGCCTGCAGGATAATGAAAGACCCTCACCACCCCAACAACAGACCCTCACCACCCCAACAACAGACCCTCACCACCCCAACAACAGCCTGTTCAAGCTGCTGCGGTCAGGCAAGCGCCTCCGCATACATGCAGCAAGAACAGAGAGACTCAGACTCAGCTTCTTCCCTCAGGCCATCAGAACACTGAACTCTCCACACACACAACACACATTCTGCACTCGCACACACACAACACGCACCATAGGTCACTTTAAACACACAATGAAAAGGTCACTTTAAAGGAAGGAAAAGGACACTTATTGTAAAATAATAACGTGTTGTGATTGTTAGTTAGTAACAGCAAGTATAGCATAGGGACATAGAAGAAAAACTGCACATTCCATAGGAGTGTACATAGGATCCAGTGCCTTTAAGCGATTTATTAACATGTCTATTTACCATGTCTATTCTAGTTATCTCATTATTATTATTATTATTATTATTATTATTATTATTATTATTATTATTATTATTATTATTATTATTATTATTATTATTATTATTATTATTATTATTATTATTATTATTATTATTATTATTATTATTATTATTATTATTATTATTATTATTATTATTATTATTATTATTATTATTATTATTATTATTATTATTATTATTATTATTATTATTATTATTATTATTATTATTATTATTATTATTATTATTATTATTATTATTATTATTACTATTGTTTTATTGCACAATCGTAGCGGGCATGGCCAACCGCATTCCACTGTATGCCCTGGTATGTATGTGTAGCCGGTTCAACGCTGAACCTGCCACTACTTCGACCGTGCCTTGAGTGGGAGTCGAGCCCCGGGCGTCCGCACCGGGGCCAGCATCGCAAACCGCTGCGCCAAGAAAGGAACTCCTCCCTAAGGGCTCAGTTTGGATGCCTCTGGGGAGTGAGTTTTACTTCTATGTGCCGTAGTCACACTATCGCGGCACATATCCGTTACATATGTGATGAATAAACTCTTGAATCTTGAATCCTGCCACTCACTATTGTATCATTACTTGCACTTTGTTCTATGTTCTATTATTCTATTATCAAGGACATTATTAAAGGAACACTTGACTTGATGTAACCCCTCCCTGCTCTCTGCAGGCTCCTCCCTCCCTGCTCTCTACAGGCTCCTCCCTCTCTGCAGGCTCCTCCCTCCCTGCTCCCTGCAGGCTCCTCCCTCTCAGCAGGCTCCTCCCTCTCTGCAGGCTCCTCCCTCTCTGCTCTCTGCAGGCTCCTCCCTCCCTGCTCTCTACAGGCTCCTCCCTCTCTGCAGGCTCCTCCCTCCCTGCTCCCTGCAGGCTCCTCCCTCTCTGCAGGCTCCTCCCTCTCTGCTCTCTGCAGGCTCCTCCCTCTCTGCAGGCTCCTCCCTCCCTGCTCTCCAGTCCTTTCTGCTTTGACCCCCCCCCCCCCCCCCGGCTCTGTGTTAACGAGGCCAAGCCTTCCAATCAGCTCTTTCAATGCTGTTGTAAACAGTCTCTTAATGACAGATATACTATAGCTGTTGTGTTTGTATAGCTTGTAAACTGTCTCTTAATGACAGATATACTATAGCTGTTGTGTTTTGTATAGCTTGTAAACTGTCTCTTAATGACATATATACTATAGCTGTTGTGTTTTGTATAGCTTGTAAACTGTCTCTTAATGACAGATATACTATAGCTTGTGTGTTTTGTATAGCTTGTAACTGTCTCTTAATGACAGATATACTATAGCTGTTGTGTTTTGTATAGCTTGTAAACTGTCTCTTAATGACAGATATACTATAGCTGTTGTGTTTTGTATAGCTTGTAAACTGTCTCTTAATGACAGATATACTATAGCTGTTGTGTTTTGTATAGCTTGTAAACTGTCTCTTAATGACAGATATACTATAGCTGTTGTGTTTTGTATAGCTTGTAAACAGTCTCTTAATGACAGATATACTATAGCTGTTGTGTTTTGTATAGCTTGTAAACTGTCTCTTAATGACAGATATACTATAGCTGTTGTGTTTTGTATAGCTTGTAAACAGTCTCTTAATGACAGATATACTATAGCTGTTGTGTTTTGTATAGCTTGTAAACTGTCTCTTAATGACAGATATACTATAGCTGTTGTGTTTTGTATAGCTTGTAAACTGTCTCTTAATGACAGATATACTATAGCTGTTGTGTTTTGTATAGCTTGTAAACTGTCTCTTAATGACAGATATACTATAGCTGTTGTGTTTTGTATAGCTTGTAAACTGTCTCTTAATGACAGATATACTATAGCTGTTGTGTTTTGTATAGCTTGTAAACTGTCTCTTAATGACAGATATACTATAGCTGTTGTGTTTTGTATAGCTTGTAAACAGTCTCTTAATGACAGATATACTATAGCTGTTGTGTTTTGTATAGCTTGTAAACTGTCTCTTAATGACAGATATACTATAGCTGTTGTGTTTTGTATAGCTTGTAAACAGTCTCTTAATGACAGATATACTATAGCTGTTGTGTTTTGTATAGCTTGTAAACAGTCTCTTAATGACAGATATACTATAGCTGTTGTGTTTTGTATAGCTTGTAAACAGTCTCTTAATGACAGATATACTATAGCTGTTGTGTTTTGTATAGCTTGTAAACAGTCTCTTAATGACAGATATAATAAGCTGTTGTGTTTTGTATAGCTTGTAAACTGTCTCTTAATGACAGATATACTATAGCTGTTGTGTTTTGTATAGCTTGTAAACTGTCTCTTATGACAGATATACTATAGCTGTTGTGTTTGTATAGCTTGTAAACTGTCTCTTAATGACAGATATACTATAGCTGTTGTGTTTTGTATAGCTTGTAAACAGTCTCTTAATGACAGATATACTATAGCTGTTGTGTTTTGTATAGCTTGTAAACTGTCTCTTAATGACAGATATACTATAGCTGTTGTGTTTTGTATAGCTTGTAAACAGTCTCTTAATGACAGATATACTATAGCTGTTGTGTTTTGTATAGCTTGTAAACAGTCTCTTAATGACAGATATACTATAGCTGTTGTGTTTTGTATAGCTTGTAAACTGTCTCTTAATGACAGATATACCTATAGCTGTTGTGTTTTGTATAGCTTGTAAACAGTCTCTTAATGACAGATATACTATAGCTGTTGTGTTTTGGTATAGCTTGTAAACTGTCTCTTAATGACAGATATATATAGCTGTTGTGTTTTGTATAGCTTGTAAACTGTCTCTTAATGACAGATATACTATAGCTGTTGTGTTTTGTATAGCTTGTAAACTGTCTCTTAATGACAGATATACTATAGCTGTTGTGTTTTGTATAGCTTGTAAACAGTCTCTTAATGACAGATATCTATAGCTGTTGTGTTTTGTATAGCTTGTAAACAGTCTCTTAATGACAGATATAATATAGCTGTTGTGTTTGTATAGCTTGTAAACTGTCTCTTAATGACAGATATACTATAGCTGTTGTGTTTTGTATAGCTTGTAAACTGTCTCTTAATGACAGATATACTATAGCTGTTGTGTTTTGTATAGCTTGTAAACAGTCTCTTAATGACAGATATAATATAGCTGTTGTGTTTTGTATAGCTTGTAAACTGTCTCTTAATGACAGATATACTATAGCTGTTGTGTTTTGTATAGCTTGTAAACTGTCTCTTAATGACAGATATACTATAGCTGTTGTGTTTTGTATAGCTTGTAAACTGTCTCTTAATGACAGATATACTATAGCTGTTGTGTTTTGTATAGCTTGTAAACAGTCTCTTAATGACAGATATACTATAGCTGTTGTGTTTTGTATAGCTTGTAAACTGTCTCTTAATGACAGATATACTATAGCTGTTGTGTTTTGTATAGCTTGTAAACAGTCTCTTAATGACAGATATACTATAGCTGTTGTGTTTGGTATAGCTTGTAAACAGTCTCTTAATGACAGATATACTATAGCTGTTGTGTTTTGTATAGCTTGTAAACAGTCTCTTAATGACAGATATACTATAGCTGTTGTGTTTGTATAGCTTGTAAACAGTCTCTTAATGACAGATATACTATAGCTGTTGTGTTTTGTATAGCTTGTAAACTGTCTCTTAATGACAGATATACTATAGCTGTTGTGTTTTGTATAGCTTGTAAACAGTCTCTTAATGACAGATATACTATAGCTGTTGTGTTTTGTATAGCTTGTAACTGTCTCTTAATGACAGATATACTATAGCTGTTGTGTTTTGTATAGCTTGTAAACTGTCTCTTAATGACAGATATACTATAGCTGTTGTGTTTTGTATAGCTTGTAAACTGTCTCTTAATGACAGATATACTATAGCTGTTGTGTTTTGTATAGCTTGTAAACAGTCTCTTAATGACAGATATACTATAGCTGTTGTGTTTTGTATAGCTTGTAAACAGTCTCTTAATGACAGATATAATATAGCTGTTGTGTTTTGTATAGCTTGTAAACTGTCTCTTAATGACAGATATACTATAGCTGTTGTGTTTTGTATAGCTTGTAAACTGTCTCTTTAATGACAGATATACTATAGCTGTTGTGTTTTGTATAGCTTGTAAACAGTCTCTTAATGACAGATATAATATAGCTGTTGTGTTTGTATAGCTTGTAAACTGTCTCTTAATGACAGATATACTATAGCTGTTGTGTTTGTATAGCTTGTAAACTGTCTCTTAATGACAGATATACTATAGCTGTTGTGTTTTGTATAGCTTGTAAACTGTCTCTTAATGACAGATATACTATAGCTGTTGTGTTTTGTATAGCTTGTAAACAGTCTCTTAATGACAGATATACTATAGCTGTTGTGTTTTGTATAGCTTGTAAACTGTCTCTTAATGACAGATATACTATAGCTGTTGTGTTTTGTATAGCTTGTAAACAGTCTCTTAATGACAGATATACTATAGCTGTTGTGTTTTGTATAGCTTGTAAACAGTCTCTTAATGACAGATATACTATAGCTGTTGTGTTTTGTATAGCTTGTAAACAGTCTCTTAATGACAGATATACTATAGCTGTTGTGTTTGTATAGCTTGTAAACAGTCTCTTAATGACAGATATAATATAGCTGTTGTGTTTTGTATAGCTTGTAAACTGTCTCTTAATGACAGATATACTATAGCTGTTGTGTTTTGTATAGCTTGTAAACAGTCTCTTAATGACAGATATACTATAGCTGTTGTGTTTTGTATAGCTTGTAAACTGTCTCTTAATGACAGATATACTATAGCTGTTGTGTTTTGTATAGCTTGTAAACAGTCTCTTAATGACAGATATACTATAGCTGTTGTGTTTGTATAGCTTGTAAACAGTCTCTTAATGACAGATATACTATAGCTGTTGTGTTTTGTATAGCTTGGTAAACTGTCTCTTAATGACAGATATACTATAGCTGTTGTGTTTTGTATAGCTTGTAAACAGTCTCTTAATGACAGATATAATATAGCTGTTGTGTTTTGTATAGCTTGTAAACTGTCTCTTAATGACAGATATACTATAGCTGTTGTGTTTTGTATAGCTTGTAAACTGTCTCTTAATGACAGATATACTATAGCTGTTGTGTTTTGTATAGCTTGTAAACAGTCTCTTAATGACAGATATACTATAGCTGTTGTGTTTTGTATAGCTTGTAAACAGTCTCTTAATGACAGATATAATATAGCTGTGTGTTTTGTATAGCTTGTAAACTGTCTCTTAATGAAAGATATACTATAGCTGTTGTGTTTTGTATAGCTTGTAACTGTCTCTTAATGACAGATATACTATAGCTGTTGTGTTTTGTATAGCTTGTAAACAGTCTCTTAATGACAGATATACTATAGCTGTTGTGTTTTGTATAGCTTGTAAACAGTCTCTTAATGACAGATACACTATAGCTGTTGTGTTTTGTATAGCTTGTAAACTGTCTCTTAATGACAGATATACTATAGCTGTTGTGTTTTGTATAGCTTGTAAACAGTCTCTTAATGACAGATATACTATAGCTGTTTGTGTTTTGGATAGCTTGTAAACTGTCTCTTAATGACAGATATACTATAGCTGTTGTGTTTTGTATAGCTTGTAAACTGTCTCTTAATGACAGATATACTATAGCTGTTGTGTTTTGTATAGCTTGTAAACTGTCTCTTAATGACAGATATACTATAGCTGTTGTGTTTTGTATAGCTTGTAAACAGTCTCTTAATGACAGATATACTATAGCTGTTGTGTTTTGTATAGCTTGTAAACTGTCTCTTAATGACAGATATACTATAGCTGTTGTGTTTTGTATAGCTTGTAAACTGTCTCTTAATGACAGATATACTATAGCTGTTGTGTTTTGTATAGCTTGTAAACAGTCTCTTAATGACAGATATACTATAGCTGTTGTGTTTTGTATAGCTTGTAAACAGTCTCTTAATGACAGATATACTATAGCTGTTGTGTTTTGTATAGCTTGTAAACAGTCTCTTAATGACAGATATAATATAGCTGTTGTGTTTTGTATAGCTTGTAAACTGTCTCTTAATGACAGATATACTATAGCTGTTGTGTTTTGTATAGCTTGTAAACTGTCTCTTAATGACAGATATACTATAGCTGTTGTGTTTTGTATAGCTTGTAAACAGTCTCTTAATGACAGATATACTATAGCTGTTGTGTTTTGTATAGCTTGTAAAACAGTCTCTTAATGACAGATATACTATAGCTGTTGTGTTTTGTATAGCTTGTAAACTGTCTCTTAATGACAGATATACTATAGCTGTTGTGTTTTGTATAGCTTGTAAACAGTCTCTTAATGACAGATATACTATAAGCTGTTGTGTTTTGTATAGCTTGTAAACTGTCTCTTAATGACAGATATACTATAGCTGTTGTGTTTTGTATAGCTTGTAAACAGTCTCTTAATGACAGATATAATATAGCTGTTGTGTTTTGTATAGCTTGTAAACAGTCTCTTAATGACAGATATACTATAGCTGTTGTGTTTTGTATAGCTTGTAACACTGTCTCTAATGACAGATATACTATAGCTGTTGTGTTTTGTATAGCTTGTAAACAGTCTCTTAATGACAGATATACTATAGCTGTTGTGTTTTGTATAGCTTGTAAACTGTCTCTTAATGACAGATATACTATAGCTGTTGTGTTTTGTATAGCTTGTAAACAGTCTCTTAATGACAGATATAATATAGCTGTTGTGTTTTGTATAGCTTGTAAACTGTCTCTTAATGACAGATATACTATAGCTGTTGTGTTTTGTATAGCTTGTAAACAGTCTATTAATGACAGATATACTATAGCTGTTGTGTTTTGTATAGCTTGTAAACTGTCTCTTAATGACAGATATACTATAGCTGTTGTGTTTTGTATAGCTTGTAAACTGTCTCTTAATGACAGATATACTATAGCTGTTGTGTTTTGTATAGCTTGTAAACTGTCTCTTAATGACAGATATAATATAGCTGTTGTGTTTTGTATAGCTTGTAAACAGTCTCTTAATGACAGATATACTATAGCTGTTGTGTTTTGTATAGCTTGTAAACTGTCTCTTAATGACATATATACTATAGCTGTTGTGTTTTGTATAGCTTGTAAACTGTCTCTTAATGACAGATATACTATAGCTGTTGTGTTTTGTATAGCTTGTAAACAGTCTCTTAATGACAGATATACTATAGCTGTTGTGTTTTGTATAGCTTGTAAACTGTCTCTTAATGACAGATATAATATAGCTGTTGTGTTTTGTATAGCTTGTACACTGTCTCTTAATGACAGATATACTATAGCTGTTGTGTTTTGTATAGCTTGTAAACTGTCTCTTAATGACAGATATAATATAGCTGTTGTGTTTTGTATAGCTTGTAAACTGTCTCTTAATGACAGATATACTATAGCTGTTGTGTTTTTGTATAGCTTGTAAACAGTCTCTTAATGACAGATATACTATAGCTGTTGTGTTTTGTATAGCTTGTAAACTGTCTCTTAATGACAGATATACTATAGCTGTTGTGTTTTGTATAGCTTGTAAACAGTCTCTTAATGACAGATATACTATAGCTGTTGTGTTTTGTATAGCTTGTAAACAGTCTCTTAATGACAGATATAATATAGCTGTTGTGTTTTGTATAGCTTGTAAACTGTCTCTTAATGACAGATATACTATAGCTGTTGTGTTTTGTATAGCTTGTAAACAGTCTCTTAATGACAGATATACTATAGCTGTTGTGTTTTGTATAGCTTGTAAACTGTCTCTTAATGACAGATATAATATAGCTGTTGTGTTTTGTATAGCTTGTAAAGTGTCTCTTAATGACAGATATACTATAGCTGTTGTGTTTTGTATAGCTTGTAAACTGTCTCTTAATGACAGATATACTATAGCTGTTGTGTTTTGTATAGCTTGTAAACTGTCTCTTAATGACAGATATACTATAGCTGTTGTGTTTTGTATAGCTTGTAAACTGTCTCTTAATGACAGATATACTATAGCTGTTGTGTTTTGTATAGCTTGTAAACAGTCTCTTAATGACAGATATACTATAGCTGTTGTGTTTTGTATAGCTTGTAAACAGTCTCTTAATGACAGATATACTATAGCTGTTGTGTTTTGTATAGCTTGTAAACAGTCTATTAATGACAGATATACTATAGCTGTTGTGTTTTGTATAGCTTGTAAACAGTCTCTTAATGACAGATATACTATAGCTGTTGTGTTTTGTATAGCTTGTAAACAGTCTCTTAATGACAGATATACTATAGCTGTTGTGTTTTGTATAGCTTGTAAACAGTCTCTTAATGACAGATATACTATAGCTGTTGTGTTTTGTATAGCTTGTAAACAGTCTCTTAATGACAGATATACTATAGCTGTTGTGTTTTGTATAGCTTGTAAACTGTCTCTTAATGACAGATACTATAGCTGTTGTGTTTTGTATAGCTTGTAAACAGTCTCTTAATGACAGATATAATATAGCTGTTGTGTTTTGTATAGCTTGTAAACAGTCTCTTAATGACAGATATACTATAGCTGTTGTGTTTTGTATAGCTTGTAAACTGTCTCTTAATGACAGATATAATATAGCTGTTGTGTTTTGTATAGCTTGTAAACAGTCTCTTAATGACAGATATACTATAGCTGTTGTGTTTTGTATAGCTTGTAAACTGTCTCTTAATGACAGATATAATATAGCTGTTGTGTTTTGTATAGCTTGTAAACTGTCTCTTAATGACAGATATACTATAGCTGTTGTGTTTTGTATAGCTTGTAAACTGTCTCTTAATGACAGATATACTATAGCTGTTGTGTTTTGTATAGCTTGTAAACTGTCTCTTAATGACAGATATAATATAGCTGTTGTGTTTTGTATAGCTTGTAGACTGTCTCTTAATGACAGATATAATATAGCTGTTGTGTTTTGTATAGCTTGTAAACTGTCTCTTAGGGACAGATATAATTGCTTGTGAGCCTTATATTTGACTATGTATTGCTAGTTATGTTTATCTGTTTTCTTTGATTATGTTTTTGTATAGTATCCTTGGGTGACTTGAAGGGCACATATACATGATTATGATTATTATGATTATTATACAACATTGTGCACAACAAAAGTATACTTTCACTATTTCTTCAAATTCCACATCTTCCGGTACTCACAGAACTGTCCTGTACGGTAAATGGTGTATTTATATAAGAGATTTTGTCCAAAGCGCTTTACAACTTATGCCTCACCTTCACCCATTCACTCACACAATCACACACTGACAGATTCAGATTCAGATTTCTTTATTCACCATATTGTACAGGTACAAATGGAACGTGATTGACATGTCAGTGCATGATTTTTTCCCAAATAGGAACAACATCATAATAATAATGATAAATAAATAAGTAAGTGCAAAACAGGACAGAACAGTGAGACAACAATAAGACAGTAAAGTGCAGTGGTTGGGGACATGGATACAGTGCAGCATAGTTCAAGTCCAGAGGTCCAGCCCTAGCAGCTCGCCATAGAGGGGGGGTGGAGCAGGGGGACACCTGACTCGTTTACCAGGCGAGCTGCTGAGGGGAAGAAGCTGAGTCTATGGCGGGACTTTAGTGTCTTGGGCAGCCGTAGCCGCCTGCCGTGAGGGAGCATGTTGAAGAGGCCGTGACCCGGGTGGGCGGGGTCTGCCATGATCTTCCTCGCCCTCCTCAAGGCCCTGGAGGAATGTAGGTACTCGAGGGAGGGAAGGGGGCAGCCGATCACCCTCTCCGCCGAGTGAATCACCCGCTGCAGCTTGGCCTTGTCCCTGACCGTGGCTGCAGGGAACCAGATGATGATGGAGAGGGTGAGGATGGACTGGATGATGGCGGTGTAGAACTGGACCATCATAGTCCTCGGCAGCCTGAACTTCCTCAGCTGACGTAGGAAGAACATCCTCTTCCGGGCCTTTTTATTGAGAGCGATGGTGTTCAGCTCCCATTTCAGGTCCCGGGAGAGTGTCATGCCGAGGAGGCGGCAGGACTCCACAGAGGCCACCGGGGTGCCTCCCAGAATGATCGGGGTGGGGGTGGGGGGGGGGGGGGGGGGGGCTGCCTTCCGCCTGAAGTCCACTACCATCTCCACTGTTTTCTGGGCGTTGAGCTCCAGGTTGTTGCAGCTGTACCAGCTCAGCAGCCTCTCGATCTCCCTACTGTAGGCGGACTCGTCCCCCCTGGATATGAGACCCACCAGGGTGGTGTCGTCCGCAAACTTCAGGAGTTTGACCGAGGGGTGCAGAGAGACGCAGCTGACAGCGGAGGTGACCATGCCAGGTGCCGACCTGCTCATGGGAAGCAGTCAGGGGTTAAGTGTCTTTGCTCAAGGACACTTTGACACGCCGCCGGGGGGGATCCGGAATCGAACCAGGAACCTTCTGATTACCAGACGACCTCCTGAGCAACTGTCGCACGCTGTCGTATGTAAAGCCCTATCCATACCCAATCCCAAACCTCTATCCATCTACCACCAGCCAGCGAGGGGAAACAAACACAGAGGTTTATTTGCAAATACTAGTCACCCCTATCTCTCCTGGCGCAGGCTGGGCCACCACGCAGGTTGTATTCGCAGGGCGATCATCAGTTAGCCACTTAAGGGCCCATGGTCCCTAAATCAGCCCTCGTTTTACTGTGTTGTACAAAAGAGATAATGACCCTCATTCATGAAGAAATCATTGTACATTCAAGCACTGATGACCGCAATGAAAGCTGTCCCGTGAGAGCGATGACCCTCCCCCGTGCCCTGACGAGCAGGTGGGCACCTCGCATCGGTGTGTGAATGTGTGAGTGTGAGGAACTAAATTGTAAAGCGCTTTGGATGCTCTTATATAAACGCATCGTCACTACAGAACCTTTTACCTGTGATGATAGATGAGCAGCTGACTGGCGCGTGGGAGAACCGCCGCTCTTCTAGAATCACAGGTAGAGATGATGTCTATCATCCCTCATTTCGTCTACTTTCTCTCTCTCTCTCTCTCTCTCTCTCTCTCTCTCTCTCTCTCTCTCTCTCTCTCTCTCTCTCTCTCTCTCTCTCTCTCTCTCTCTCTCTCTCTCTCTCTCTCTCTCTCTCTCTCTCTCTCTCTCTCTCTCTTCTGCTGTGACCTGGAATGAAGCTGGAAGCAACATCCCAACTGACATGTTTCTGACATAATTGAGAAATGCTGCAAGTCAACACAGCATGAATAAAAGATTATCTACCCCCGAACCAAGAGAAATACTTGACTGGCAGATCTATGTTCCTACAGCCCTATGTTCCCTCAGCCCTATGTTTCTACAGCCCTATGTTCCTACAGCCCTATGTTCCCTCAGCCCTATGTTCCTACAGCTCTATGTTCCTACAGCCCTATGTTCCCTCAGCCCTATGTTTCTACAGCCCTATGTTCCCTCAGCCCTATGTTCCCTCAGCCCTATGTTTCTACAGCCCTATGTTCCCACAGCCCTATGTTCCCTCAGCCCTATGTTCCCACAGCCCTATGTTTCTACAGCCCTATGTTTCTACAGCCCTATGTTCCTACAGCCCTATGTTCCTACAGCCCTATGTTCCCACAGCCCTATGTTCCTACAGCTCTATGTTCCTACAGCCCTATGTTCCCTCAGCCCTATGTTCCTACAGCCCTATGTTCCCTCAGCCCTATGTTTCTACAGCCCTATGTTCCCTCAGCCCTATGTTCCCACAGCCCTATGTTCTCACAGCCCTATGTTCCCTCAGCCCTATGTTCCCACAGCCCTATGTTCCTACAGCCCTATGTTCCCACAGCCCTATGTTCCTACATCCCTATGTTCCTACAGCCCTATGTTCCTACAGCCCTATGTTCCTACAGCCCTATGTTCCCTCAGCCCTATGTTCCCACAGCCCTATGTTCCTACAGCCCTATGTTCCCACAGCCCTATGTTCCTACAGCCCTATGTTCCTACAGCCCTATGTTCCTACAGCACTATGTTCCCTCAGCCCTATGTTCTCACAGCCCTATGTTCCCTCAGCCCTATGTTCTCACAGCCCTATGTTCCCTCAGCCCTATGTTCCCTCAGCCCTATGTTCCCTCAGCCCTATGTTCTCACAGCCCTATGTTCCTACAGCCCTATGTTCCCACAGCCCTATGTTCCCACAGCCCTATGTTCCTACAGCCCTATGTTCTCACAGCCCTATGTTCTCACAGCCCTATGTTCCCTCAGCCCTATGTTCCCTCAGCCCTATGTTCCCTCAGCCCTATGTTCTCACAGCCCTATGTTCCTACAGCCCTATGTTCTCACAGCCCTATGTTCCATCCATTGCTGGTTAATAACTGAACTGAGTACAAACATGGTGAACTATGAGGAGCCAGATATTCAAGTGTTTGGGTTCCATGAGCAGAACCACGAGGGAACATGTTGCGTGTCGATGTGTCCTTGAGCAAGACACTTAACCCCTAACTGCTCCCGATGAGCAGGTTGGCACCTTGCATGGTTGCTTTTGTGTGTAAATGTGTGAGTGAATGGGTCAAATGTGAGGAACAAATTGTAAAGCGATCTGGAAAAAAGGGCTATATAAATGCACTATTTACCATTTAAACTAAATATCATAGTTTTCGCTTTTTGGGTCATTCTCCCCATCATAATTATATTTTAAACATTGGCCATCTCCTCATGTCTGGCTTTGTTATTCTGATTTATGTGATATGGATTATGATAAAACACAAGATACTTGTGCCCCAATGATAAGGATAAACGCTCAATGAAGAAACCCAATGGCCGTCACAACCCACCGTGCAAAAAGCAGCAAGAAGCAGCATATATCACTAGGGTATCAATTCCTGACACTAATATCACACATGAAACAGCAACAGCAAAGAAGAAAATTAATACTCCTACCCCCCATTGTTTACTTTGGCCCCCAGCTGACATTATTTATCTCCAACCAAACCCACTGACTGCCTCTCAATGCTTCTTCTGACATCTCATTTACCGCTTTTCACAAACTCTGCCCACAAATCCCCAACTCTCCCAATAATGATGACGTCGATCGTGCTATAAATCCTCTGCATCCTACTTCCACCAGACAAACCCTGAGCTTTCCATCCTCACTGTTCAGTTTCTGCTGCCAAGTCTGCATATCTCAGCTTTCTCCTTTCGTACGCCTCCTCCTCCGCTGAATCCTCCCAGGGCACGGTCAATTATATAAAGTAAACTAACCGCGGACTACAAGACCATAATAGTAGGTCAGGCCTCAAGTCAGTGCTAACTATCTCTCATGAAACAACCATTTTCCCTCCAAAATCTACCTGCATCTCCATTTAGGTGGCCTGACTCACGCCTGCCTAAACACCTATCCCCTCCTCTACATTTCTCTCCCTAACCCTAACCCTCCATCCGGTTACATCCTGAATCCCCCTGTACTCTTCTACTTTCAACTCCGTGATAGAAAATCTTCATAAGTATCTTCGGAAATATCGTCGTAAGAACAAACTTACGTAAGATCTCCTCCGGATTCCTGAACGAGTGAAAAGGTGTTTGTAAATAGCCAATGAGTTCTCAGCTGCCCTCCCCCAAATGAAGAACGTCACTCATTCTTAACCCTTTCACTACCACACTACCAAATGGTTAACCCTTTCACTACCACACAGCAGACGGTTAACCCTTTCACTACCACACTACAGAAGGTTAACCCCGTTCACTACCACACTACAGAAGGTTAACCCCTTTCACTACCACACTACAGAAGGTTAACCCTTTCACTACCACACTACAGAAGGTTAACCCCTTTCACTACCACACTACAGACGGTTAACCTTTCACTACCACACTAAAGAAGGTTAACCCTTTCACTACCACACTACAGACAGAGGCAGACTGTCTGTAGTGTCGTAGTGAAAGGGTTAACCTTCTGTAGTGTGGTGGTGAAAGGGTTAACCTTGGTTATTTTTGATGCGCTTGTTTTGAGCCACAGACCTTGAAAGACCTGGGCCCTCATTCATCAATGTGTGCGTAGAACATGTTCTATTTCCACACGTAAGCACGGAATGTAGAACTAGTGTACGCACAGGGAAGTCGGGATTCATCACACGTGCGTACGCAGGCTCTACGCACACCTGTCATGATGAATCCCACCTTGGCTCTGCGCCGCGGCTCGTGCACGCTTTCACGTATTTGCATACCAGAAACGCCCCGATTAACCATATACGGTAATGGAATACACCCATGAAATGTGGAAAAATGGACTAAGCCGAGGGAAGCGTGTCATGAGACAGGCTGACAGACGTGTACACTTACGGTGATGTCGGATATGATATCTATTAACCATTGCTGCCTGGGCAGCGCAAACACTAATAAATACTGCGCTGGAATATGACTGCCTTTTCCCGTGTTGTTTGATTAATACCCAGGGATTAAAGTTCTCCTCAATTTTATTCCAAATCGCGATGGATCTCCCGTCAATTTTCTACCTGCTGCATATGATTTCTAGAGGCATACTACAATCTATTTTGATGTCAGTATTGGGTAGCAATGAATCTCACTGCATGTATGATGTAGCCTGCCTTTCAATACATGAACTTGAATTCCATCATGTTTGTGTGCGGGACTCACAAGGCTGTTGTCACAATGGGTGGTACCGGTACAGACAGTAATAATAACAGTCCACACAATATCACGATCCATGCCATAGCCTATGTTCTATTAGGACATGATCTGTGACGGCAAATGTTCTGATATCATACTCTGACAGCATGCCTATGATCAACAAAAACGCAGTCTGTCCACTATCTGGTGTCATTGCAATGCGTTTTCTATTCTTTCTTATACAGTAAAAAGGGGGAAGAACACTATATTCATATGACTTGTATTCTGCTTACAGCTTCGAAATTCCACTTGTTTCGTTTAACGTAAAGCCTTTTAAATATAATCAAAACGTTCCCGTGTTTCTGCGGTCTGCACAAAATAATAACGAGTTGAGCTTTATGATTTATGATGAATTGAAAATGGGGGACCCTGATGTAAACAAGACGAAAGTTGGTCTGCATCCCCAATTAACAATTGTATGTACTGAGCTGTACTGTACTGTACCCATTCTGCAATCTGTTAATAAACTTTTCAATCAATCAATCAATCAATCAAGCTACGCGGAGCGCAGTCAGTCAGTAGCCTACACCCCGTATATTCCGATAACGCTATATAAACCATGCTGCATTCATTCTGAGAGAAAGATCTATTATTCCAAATGCTATTTATAGGGTTTTGACCATAATTACACTACTGTTGCTATTTTACAATGAACTATAATGAACTACGGTTCGTACAGAACATGCCAGTGTTATTATGCACAGAAGCTCATTTCCTTGTTGTAATAATATGTTCTACCACTGGGCGCCAGGTACGCCTGGTCTGACCTGTGCGTAGATGTAAGCACGGAGTCAAGTTCAAATCGAAATTGATGAATCCCACTCTTTGCTTAGAAATGATCGTACGCACAGGGTAAGCACAGATCTGTGCGTAGAACACGTTGATGAATGAGGGCCCAGGAGCTGTTTCTGTTAACGATGCTTGCTGGACTACGTTACCCATGAGCCATTGCAATAAACATAACCCCTCCCCCGCCTAACACCTTGCAGGTGAGCTGCAGGAGAGGAGACATAGCTCTGTTTATGTGATGTGATGATATGAGAGACAGTCTTACAGTTGAACTGTAATGGAAACCCTGTGTGGGGATTTACAGTAACTCAAAAGAAGGAGAGGAACAGAGGCTTTGGTATCACACATCTTTTTTAAAATATGTATTCAACTCACACTGTAAAAACATACAACAAAGAGCTGACAATGGCAACAGAGGGGATTATTCTGTTTGAGGAAAAAGTGATCACAGCGGAGCATTAAATCAAAACGCTAGACTGAACTTATAAGTTTCAACTATAAAAACTGGGAAATATTACAGCTGCACTATCTAATAATAATTAACCTAATTACACGTCGTACTCAGTTTAGAAAATAAGGAGACAGATAGAGAAAATTTCAAAGCATTCAAAATGGCCAATATCTCCATTTCGACCTATTTCTGAATTGCGCACCATTTTGGGATTTTCTGAAGAATCGTGAGCTCCTAAACAACCTGACCTAGACCGTGCCGGGTCATATAGATAGATAGATAGATAGATAGATAGATAGATAGATAGATAGATAGATAGATAGATAGATAGATAGATAGATAGATAGATAGATAGATAGATAGATAGATAGATAGATAGATAGATAGATAGATAGATAGATAGATAGATAGATAGATAGATAGATAGATAGATAGATAGATAGATAGATAGATAGATAGATAGATAGATAGATAGATAGATAGATAGATAGATAGATAGATAGATAGATAGATAGATAGATAGATAGATAGATAGATAGATAGATAGATAGATAGATAGATAGATAGATAGATAGATAGATAGATAGATAGATAGATAGATAGATAGATAGATAGATAGATAGATAGATAGATAGATAGATAGATAGATAGATAGATAGATAGATAGATAGATAGATAGATAGATAGATAGATAGATAGATAGATAGATAGATAGATAGATAGATAGATAGATAGATAGATAGATAGATAGATAGATAGATAGATAGATAGATAGATAGATAGATAGATAGATAGATAGATAGATAGATAGATAGATAGATAGATAGATAGATAGATAGATAGATAGATAGATAGATAGATAGATAGATAGATAGATAGATAGATAGATAGATAGATAGATAGATAGATAGATAGATAGATAGATAGATAGATAGATAGATAGATAGATAGATAGATAGATAGATAGATAGATAGATAGATAGATAGATAGATAGATAGATAGATAGATAGATAGATAGATAGATAGATAGATAGATAGATAGATAGATAGATAGATAGATAGATAGATAGATAGATAGATAGATAGATAGATAGATAGATAGATAGATAGATAGATAGATAGATAGATAGATAGATAGATAGATAGATAGATAGATAGATAGATAGATAGATAGATAGATAGATAGATAGATAGATAGATAGATAGATAGATAGATAGATAGATAGATAGATAGATAGATAGATAGATAGATAGATAGATAGATAGATAGATAGATAGATAGATAGATAGATAGATAGATAGATAGATAGATAGATAGATAGATAGATAGATAGATAGATAGATAGATAGATAGATAGATAGATAGATAGATAGATAGATAGATAGATAGATAGATAGATAGATAGATAGATAGATAGATAGATAGATAGATAGATAGATAGATAGATAGATAGATAGATAGATAGATAGATAGATAGATAGATAGATAGATAGATAGATAGATAGATAGATAGATAGATAGATAGATAGATAGATAGATAGATAGATAGATAGATAGATAGATAGATAGATAGATAGATAGATAGATAGATAGATAGATAGATAGATAGATAGATAGATAGATAGATAGATAGATAGATAGATAGATAGATAGATAGATAGATAGATAGATAGATAGATAGATAGATAGATAGATAGATAGATAGATAGATAGATAGATAGATAGATAGATAGATAGATAGATAGATAGATAGATAGATAGATAGATAGATAGATAGATAGATAGATAGATAGATAGATAGATAGATAGATAGATAGATAGATAGATAGATAGATAGATAGATAGATAGATAGATAGATAGATAGATAGATAGATAGATAGATAGATAGATAGATAGATAGATAGATAGATAGATAGATAGATAGATAGATAGATAGATAGATAGATAGATAGATAGATAGATAGATAGATAGATAGATAGATAGATAGATAGATAGATAGATAGATAGATAGATAGATAGATAGATAGATAGATAGATAGATAGATAGATAGATAGATAGATAGATAGATAGATAGATAGATACTTTATTAATCCCCTTGGGGAAATTCAGGGTATCTCACATAGCTCACACAATATACAGACATTGATAGTTTCTCTTGACAGTCGTTCACAGTTATGTCTGCACATCATAAATTAAAATGTAAGCACATGATAAAAATGCAAGTAAATCATATCTACCAATAAAAACATGATGAGATAAACGCAGGTGTATAAAACATGTGTATAAAAACAGATGTGTAAAAACAGGTGTGTGGGGAACAGGGAACAGGTCAAAGGTCAAGGTCCCCCGCACTATACAGTCTGAATACTCTATCTCTCCTAACGGTTGTGTAATATTATTCGGAGGAAGGCCCATTTCTAAATGTTTTCCTGTATCTGAGTAAGTCTTTTTTCTTTTTTTTTATTATATCCCTCTACCTCTTGCTTTGAGGTTCCCTTTCTCCCTTTCCTCCCTTTCCTTGGCTGAACATTCATTTAGGAGATATAAATAGTCTGCAGCCAATACGGAAATGAGAATACATTAGAATTAGAACATAATGAATAAAATTAGCTTGCAGACATCTTGGTCACAAACATTTTCATTTAATTAAATTTACAGCGATGACAAGCTTATAAAACAAGACGCAGTTTATCAGCAATTACATACGTATTGGCACAACAAATACAAATAAACCAGAAAAACTAAAAACAGCCACGACAGTTACAAGTCGACACGCGGTGGTCGGAGATCACGCTTTTAAACGCAGCGAGAGAAGGAAGAACCTTCAGCTTCAGAGGAAAAAGCTGTTTCTCCAGGTTCAGAGCAAACTGGAGAAACCATAAGAACCAACCAGTCATTTGAACGTGTTGAATGGGTTCCAAGATTCCATTCCAACAGCGTTGTGATGTAAGAGGGTTAAGGTAAGAACCTGTACGTTCATATAATGTAAAAAAAATATTTTTGAAGCTTGCTTGATATGGCCCTTGATCTTAAAATTATGCATTTATAACAACGGCTTGTCTAAAGTCACATTGACCTGCAGTAAAATATCTTAACGTCAACTATAAGGTTGACTAAGGTTTTCCTGTAAGCTGACAATGTGGTGTTGCTTGTCAGTCAGTTACTCATCTCCACTGTAGAGATCACCCTTATTAACAGTGTTGTCAAGAAGGGTAGATTAGCAATAAGCAATAATAATAAGAGTCAGTCACATGGAATGACAGAAAGGTGTACAATTGTACAATTCGGCAGGCCTACCATTCTGTCCGCCGTGCTGCGCTGGGCAACAGTCATCACCATCTCATCCACCTGATCCCTCGCTACAGGCAGAGATTAAAACTATCAAAACCTGTAGTGCGGAGCTTCAGAGTGTGGTCCAGTGAGGCATGCGAGTGTCTCCGCGCCTGGCTGGAGAGGGCAGGCTGTGACCAGGACGAGGGGGCGGGGCCTGAGGTTGGAGAGGGCAGGCTGTGACCAGGACGAGGGGGCGGGGCCTGAGGCTGGAGAGGGCAGGCTGTGACCAGGACGAGGGGGCGGGGCCTGAGGCTGGAAACAACCTGGATGACTACACTGTAACAAGCTTGATAATAATAAACAAACCTGTTCAGCTATAAAGAATGAGAGTACTGGAACAGTGTTAAATTCAAAGTGTTGTATTAACCAAAAAGAAGATCAAAATAAATGGGGCACCCCATAGCAACGTATGGTACAACAAAAATCATCTCAAACCAATAAGAACGGTCCCGTCAGCTTTACAGTCCATTCGCCCCAACATAAATGTTTACCATGTCTAATGTACCGTATGTTACCATGTCTAATGTAACCATGCTAATGTTACCATGTCTAATGCAACCATGCTATAATGTTACCATGTCTAATGTAACCATGCTAATGTTACCATGTCTAATGCAACCATGCTATTATGTTACCATGTCTAATGTAACCATGCTAATGTTACCATGTCTAATGCAACCATGTTATAATGTTCAGGCCTACCCGACCATGCAGCCTGCATGGTAGAGCTAGTATTGTCCAGCAACACTCAAACCTTTGAGTGTCCAAAAGGTGAATAGTCCTGGGTTGATCCACATCTTAGAAAAAGGAAAGGCAAAAATAGTAATCCACTGGGAAGCACCACTGCAGCTGACCTGTCCTTGGTTACTGAATAATGTTTTTGGAGGCCTGGCAAAATCCCTCCTTCCTCTCACAAAAGCAGTAGCAAACACAACTCCATGAGGCCATGATTCCAATCCAAGATGGCCCCCTGATGATTAGGACCGCCCCTAACCACACCCATACCTGGAATCTTAAAGGTCAAGTGACCCAAATATGCTGACATTTGCACATCCTAACATTTTGGGCCCACACTTCACTTATCAACACATTGACATCTTCTTCATAAAGTAACGCATGTTACACATCCCCCCCACCAAGCGTAGTACCACCGCCATAAAACATCTTCATGTTCTCAACATGCAAGGTTTCATGGGTGGTGGGACTGCTATCCATGGCTACTCTGTAGTTCACTGACCCTAAATGTCTGAGAACTGTGGCTGGCCCTCTCCACTTTGGAGCAAGTTTTGCCATAAACATGACCTTGGCATCAGACTGTGGGTGCAGCTTAACCCATACCTTCTCTCCTACTTGGTATGTGACAGGAGACCTCCTTCTATTGTAGCTTCGAGCTTGATGCTCCTGGGCCTGAGCCACATTTTGCTGAACTTGTTGCAGGATTTGCTGTTGCCTTTCTAACATGGAGTAGGCCTTTTGGTCCGGCTTGGGAGGCTGATATAGAAGTCGCTCCAGAGGTCCTTTCAATTTTCTTCCCAGCGCAATCTCTGCGGGAGTGAACCTAGTACTCTCATGGTAGGCGGTGTTGATGGCAAAGCGGAACTCGCCCAACCACAGATCCCAATCCTGATGCTGATCTTTGACGTAAGAGGCCACCATGGTCTTCAGGTTTCTGTTGACTCTCTCGGTCAAGTTAGTTTGGGGGTGGTAGCTTGTGGTCAGTTTTTTTACTACACCCCACTGGCGACAGAGTTCTTTTAAGAGATGGCTGGTGAACTGTGGACCCCTGTCAGATAAGAGGTACTTTGGGGTTCCCCAACAAAGGAAGATCTCCTGTCTGAGGATATGTATTATCTTTGGTGTTTTGGAGTCTCGTAAAGGGAAGTGTTCCACCCACTTAGAACAGTAGTCTACTATAACCAGAAGATACTGATTCCCCTTCTTACTTCTGGGGAAAGGACCCATCAAGTCAATCCCCAACATCTCCCCTGGTTCGCTGACCGTGGTGGACTGAAGGAAACCCGCCGGTTTCTGACACCCAGGTTTGTACTGCTGGCATATGAGACAGTTCTTTGTATAGGCCCACACATCATTCCTGACTTGAGGCCAGTAGGCTACCTCCAGCAGTCGCAACAGTGTCTTCAGCCTTCCCATGTGACCACTAAGCGGGTTGTCATGATAATACTTCAGAAAGGACTCCCTTAGTGATCTAGGCACGAAAAGCTGTAACTTGTGGCCTAGAGTTTGACCAGGTATTTGTCTGAACAGGATTCCATTTTCAAGAACATAGACTATCCGACTTGCTTTAGGATTTCCTTTTCCTATCTCCTCCATCAACGCTTGGGATTCTGCGTCAGCAGCTTGGGCGTCAGCAATCTCTGCCCAATCCGTTGGTAGATCGCATCCTGAAGAATCACTTTTGTTCTGCTTGGTCACACAGGCCGCAGCGATGGAGTCTGGGGTTGTGAACGCCCGTGACAAAGCATCAGGTACCACGTTCAATTTTCCCTTCCGGTATACCACCTGGAAATCTAAATCCTGAAGCCGAATGGTCCACCTGATGAGCCTTGATGTGGGTTAGGGGTTGTTGAAAGCCCAAACAAGGGCAGCGTGGTCGGTAATTACTTCAAACCGTTGACCCTCGATCAAGGCCCGCCACTTCTCCACGGCCCATACAACAGCAAGACATTCTCGCTCTGCGACAGAATAGTTGATTTCAGCTGGCTTCAACAATCTTGAGGCAAAAGCAAGAACATGGTCCTGTCCGTCTCTCTGCTGGGTCAGTACGGCTCCCAAGCCAATCCCACTAGCATCGGTCTGCAGTGTGAATGGCAGGCTGTAGTCTGGCTGTTGCAAGATAGGAGCTGACTGGAGTGCTGCCTTGAGGTCCTCGAATGCGCCTTGGCACTCTGGTGTCCATTGCCATTTTACATCTTTCTTTTTCAGGGCATTAAGGGCTGCAGACTGTTCTGCAAACCTAGGAATGAACCTATGGTACCAGCCCACCATTCCCAGAAAACGTGCGACCTCCGGTAGTGTCCTGGGAGTAGGAAAGGCCTGGACTGCCTCAACCTTTTGGTTGCACTTCTTGAGGTTCAAGATGAGGTTTGCCTTCTGCAGGCGGAGAAAAACATCAGCCAGATCCTGAAGGTGCTGTGCTTCAGATTTTGAATAGACTATAATGTCATCTATGTAAACAAAGCACGTGACTCCCTTAAGATCGGCTAGCACCACTTCCATTAAGCGCTGAAACGTAGCAGCAGCATTCTTCAAGCCAAAAGGCATGACTCTAAATTCAAAGAGTCCGGCATGGGTCACAAAGGCAGTTTTCTGCCTACTGGCTGGATCCATCCTCACCTGCCAGTAGCCACTTTTGAGGTCTAAGGTGCTGAACACCTTTGCACCATTCAGCGATTCCAAGATTTCATGAATGTTTGGCATAGGGTAGGCATCAAGAGGGGTCTTGGAGTTGAGACCCCTATAGTCCACACAGGGGCGATCGCCTCCATCCATTTCTGTAACAAGCTTGATAATAATAAACAAACCTGTTCAGCTATAAAGAATGAGAGTACTGGAACAGTGTTAAATTCAAAGTGTTGTATTAACCAAAAAGAAGATCAAAATAAATGGGGCACCCCATAGCAACGTATGGTACAACAAAAATCATCTCAAACCAATAAGAACGGTCCCGTCAGCTTTACAGTCCATTCGCCCCAACATAAATGTTTACCATGTCTAATGTACCGTATGTTACCATGTCTAATGTAACCATGCTAATGTTACCATGTCTAATGCAACCATGCTATAATGTTACCATGTCTAATGTAACCATGCTAATGTTACCATGTCTAATGCAACCATGCTATTATGTTACCATGTCTAATGTAACCATGCTAATGTTACCATGTCTAATGCAACCATGTTATAATGTTCAGGCCTACCCGACCATGCAGCCTGCATGGTAGAGCTAGTATTGTCCAGCAACACTCAAACCTTTGAGTGTCCAAAAGGTGAATAGTCCTGGGTTGATCCACATCTTAGAAAAAGGAAAGGCAAAAATAGTAATCCACTGGGAAGCACCACTGCAGCTGACCTGTCCTTGGTTACTGAAGAATGTTTTTGGAGGCCTGGCAAAATCCCTCCTTCCTCTCACAAAAGCAGTAGCAAACACAACTCCATGAGGCCATGATTCCAATCCAAGATGGCCCCCTGATGGTTAGGACCGCCCCTAACCACACCCATACCTGGAATCTTAAAGGTCAAGTGACCCAAATATGCTGACATTTGCACATCCTAACATATTGGGCCCACACTTCACTTATCAACACATTGACATCTTCTTCATAAAGTAACGCATGTTACACATCCCCCCCACCAAGCGTAGTACCACCGCCATAAAACATCTTCATGTTCTCAACATGCAAGGTTTCATGGGTGGTGTGACTGCTATCCATGGCTACTCTGTAGTTCACTGACCCTAAATGTCTGAGAACTGTGGCTGGCCCTCTCCACTTTGGAGCAAGTTTTGCCATAAACATGACCTTGGCATCAGACTGTGGGTGCAGCTTAACCCATACCTTCTCTCCTACTTGGTATGTGACAGGAGACCTCCTTCTATTGTAGCTTCGAGCTTGATGCTCCTGGGCCTGAGCCACATTTTGCTGAACTTGTTGCAGGATTTGCTGTTGCCTTTCTAACATGGAGTAGGCCTTTTGGTCCGGCTTGGGAGGCTGATATAGAAGTCGCTCCAGAGGTCCTTTCAATTTTCTTCCCAGCGCAATCTCTGCGGGAGTGAACCTAGTACTCTCATGGTAGGCGGTGTTGATGGCAAAGCGGAACTCGCCCAACCACAGATCCCAATCCTGATGCTGATCTTTGACGTAAGAGGCCACCATGGTCTTCAGGTTTCTGTTGACTCTCTCGGTCAAGTTAGTTTGGGGGTGGTAGCTTGTGGTCAGTTTTTTTACTACACCCCACTGGCGACAGAGTTCTTTTAAGAGATGGCTGGTGAACTGTGGACCCCTGTCAGATAAGAGGTACTTTGGGGTTCCCCAACGAAGGAAGATCTCCTGTCTGAGGATATGTATTATCTTTGGTGTTTTGGAGTCTCGTAAAGGGAAGTGTTCCACCCACTTAGAACAGTAGTCTACTATAACCAGAAGATACTGATTCCCCTTCTTACTTCTGGGGAAAGGACCCATCAAGTCAATCCCCAACATCTCCCCTGGTTCGCTGACCGTGGTGGACTGAAGGAAACCCGCCGGTTTCTGACACCCAGGTTTGTACTGCTGGCATATGAGACAGTTCTTTGTATAGGCCCACACATCATTCCTGACTTGAGGCCAGTAGGCTACCTCCAGCAGTCGCAACAGTGTCTTCAGCCTTCCCATGTGACCACTAAGCGGGTTGTCATGATAATACTTCAGAAAGGACTCCCTTAGTGATCTAGGCACGAAAAGCTGTAACTTGTGGCCTAGAGTTTGACCAGGTATTTGTCTGAACAGGATTCCATTTTCAAGAACATAGACTATCCGACTTGCTTTAGGATTTCCTTTTCCTATCTCCTCCATCAACGCTTGGGATTCTGCGTCAGCAGCTTGGGCGTCAGCAATCTCTGCCCAATCCGTTGGTAGATCGCATCCTGAAGAATCACTTTTGTTCTGCTTGGTCACACAGGCCGCAGCGATGGAGTCTGGGGTTGTGAACGCCCGTGACAAAGCATCAGGTACCACGTTCAATTTTCCCTTCCGGTATACCACCTGGAAATCTAAATCCTGAAGCCGAATGGTCCACCTGATGAGCCTTGATGTGGGTTTGGGGTTGTTGAAAGCCCAAACAAGGGCAGCGTGGTCGGTAATTACTTCAAACCGTTGACCCTCGATCAAGGCCCGCCACTTCTCCACGGCCCATACAACAGCAAGACATTCTCGCTCTGCGACAGAATAGTTGATTTCAGCTGGCTTCAACAATCTTGAGGCAAAAGCAAGAACATGGTCCTGTCCGTCTCTCTGCTGGGTCAGTACGGCTCCCAAGCCAATCCCACTAGCATCGGTCTGCAGTGTGAATGGCAGGCTGTAGTCTGGCTGTTGCAAGATAGGAGCTGACTGGAGTGCTGCCTTGAGGTCCTCGAATGCGCCTTGGCACTCTGGTGTCCATTGCCATTTTACATCTTTCTTTTTCAGGGCATTAAGGGCTGCAGACCGTTCTGCAAACCTAGGAATGAACCTATGGTACCAGCCCACCATTCCCAGAAAACGTGCGACCTCCGGTAGTGTCCTGGGAGTAGGAAAGGCCTGGACTGCCTCAACCTTTTGGTTGCACTTCTTGAGGTTCAAGATGAGGTTTGCCTTCTGCAGGCGGAGAAAAACATCAGCCAGATCCTGAAGGTGCTGTGCTTCAGATTTTGAATAGACTATAATGTCATCTATGTAAACAAAGCACGTGACTCCCTTAAGATCGGCTAGCACCACTTCCATTAAGCGCTGAAACGTAGCAGCAGCATTCTTCAAGCCAAAAGGCATGACTCTAAATTCAAAGAGTCCGGCATGGGTCACAAAGGCAGTTTTCTGCCTACTGGCTGGATCCATCCTCACCTGCCAGTAGCCACTTTTGAGGTCTAAGGTGCTGAACACCTTTGCACCATTCAGCGATTCCAAGATTTCATGAATGTTTGGCATAGGGTAGGCATCAAGAGGGGTCTTGGAGTTGAGACCCCTATAGTCCACACAGGGGCGATCGCCTCCATCCATTTCTGTAACAAGCTTGATAATAATAAACAAACCTGTTCAGCTATAAAGAATGAGAGTACTGGAACAGTGTTAAATTCAAAGTGTTGTATTAACCAAAAAGAAGATCAAAATAAATGGGGCACCCCATAGCAACGTATGGTACAACAAAAATCATCTCAAACCAATAAGAACGGTCCCGTCAGCTTTACAGTCCATTCGCCCCAACATAAATGTTTACCATGTCTAATGTACCGTATGTTACCATGTCTAATGTAACCATGCTAATGTTACCATGTCTAATGCAACCATGCTATAATGTTACCATGTCTAATGTAACCATGCTAATGTTACCATGTCTAATGCAACCATGCTATTATGTTACCATGTCTAATGTAACCATGCTAATGTTACCATGTCTAATGCAACCATGTTATAATGTTCAGGCCTACCCGACCATGCAGCCTGCATGGTAGAGCTAGTATTGTCCAGCAACACTCAAACCTTTGAGTGTCCAAAAGGTGAATAGTCCTGGGTTGATCCACATCTTAGAAAAAGGAAAGGCAAAAATAGTAATCCACTGGGAAGCACCACTGCAGCTGACCTGTCCTTGGTTACTGAAGAATGTTTTTGGAGGCCTGGCAAAATCCCTCCTTCCTCTCACAAAAGCAGTAGCAAACACAACTCCATGAGGCCATGATTCCAATCCAAGATGGCCCCCTGATGGTTAGGACCGCCCCTAACCACACCCATACCTGGAATCTTAAAGGTCAAGTGACCCAAATATGCTGACATTTGCACATCCTAACATATTGGGCCCACACTTCACTTATCAACACATTGACATCTTCTTCATAAAGTAACGCATGTTACAACACAGACACCGTGATATCCTTCATCAGCCTCTGCGAGGAGGTGTGTGTCCCCCTCCGCACTAGGAAGATCTTCAACAACAACAAACCCTGGTTTTCAGCCCGACTCAGGCGGCTGAGGTCGGAGAAGGAGGTGGCCAGGCTCAGTGGTGATGCTCATCGGTTCAGGCAGGCCAAGCACAAGTTCACCAAAGAGGTGAGGGAGGCGAAACTTCGCTTCTCAGAGAAACTGCGGCAGCAGCTCTCTGAGGGGAATTCCTCCTCCGTATGGAAAGGCCTCAAGACCATTACTAACTATAAGCCGAAGTCACCACAGGCGCCTGATAACCTCCCTCTGGCGAACGAGCTAAACACATTTTACTGTAGGTTTGAGAAAGAGGTTCCCCCCCGCCCTCTTCCTCCACCCACTCGGCCACAACCTCCATCCCCCCACCCCAGTGGGCCCCCCCCCCCCCCCCCCCACACATCCCCCCACCCCCCTCCCCTCTCTCTGTCAGTGTGAGAGAGGTGAAACGGCTGTTTTCCAGTCAGAATCCCCGGAAGGCGGCCGGCCCGGACTCTGTCTCCCCCTCTGCCCTGAAGCACTGTGCTGACCAGCTCGCACCGGTGTTTACCACCATTTTTAATGCCTCGCTGGAGCTGTGTCACGTCCCGGCATGCTTCAAGGCCTCAACCATCATCCCCGTCCCCAAGAAGGCCAAGGTCACGGGCCTTAATGACTACAGACCTGTCGCCCTGACCTCTGTGGTCATGAAGGTCCTGGAGCGCTTTGTCCTGGCCCACCTGAAGCTCATCACTGATCCTGTGCTGGACCCGCTGCAGTTCGTGTACAGAGCCAACAGATCCACAGAGGATGCTGTGAACATGGCTCTGCACTACACGCTGGAACATCTGGACTGCGCGGGCAACTATGTCAGGATCTTGTATGTGGACTTCAGCTCGGCCTTCAACACCATCCTTCCACCCATCCTGGAGCACCAGCTATCCCTGCTGCAGGTGCCGGCCTCCACTTGCAGGTGGATTATCGACTTCCTGTCCAACAGGTCTCAGCGGGTGAAGCTGGGGAAGAGCATTTCCAGCTCTAGGTCCACCAGCACCGGTTCCCCGCAGGGCTGCGTCCTGTCCCCACTACTGTTCTCCCTGTACACCAACAGCTGTGCCTCTCTACACCCCTCGGTCAAACTCCTGAAATTCGCTGACGTGACACAGCTTCAGCGAGGCATTAAAAATGGTGGTAAACACCGGGGCAAGCTGGTCAGCGCATGACTCATCTCCAGGGGGCACGAGTCGGCCTACAGGAGGGAGATCGAGAGGCTGCAGAGCTGGTGCAGCTGCAACAACCTGGAGCTCAATGCTCTAAAGACAGTGGAGATGGTAGTGGACTTCCGGAGGAAAGCAGCCCCGCCCCCTCCCATCATGCTGGCAGCCCCGCCCCCTCCCATCATACTGGGAGGCACCCAGGTGGCCTCCGTGGAGTCATGCCGATTCCTTGGCATGACCATCTCCCGGGATCTGAAGTGGGAGCTAAACATCACGGCCTGCTCAAAAAGGCCCAGGGGAGGATGTTCTTCCTCCGGCAGTTGAAGAAATACAAACTGCCGAGGACCATGATGGCCCAATTTTACACGGCCATCATCGAATGGATTCTCACCCACTCCATCATCTCCTGGTTCCCCGCTGCAGCGGCAAAAGATCTCGCCAAGCTGCAGCGGGTGATTCTCTCCGCGGAGAGGGTGATCGGCTGTCCCCTGCCCTCCCTCAGGTCCCTGCACGACTCCAGGGCGCTGAAGAGGGCGAGGAAGATCATGGCCGACCCCTCCCACCCCGGTCACAGCCTCTTCACCCTGCTCCCCTCTGGGAGAAGGCTGAGGATCCCAAAGGCTGTGAAAGCTCATCACAGACTGAGCTTCTTCCCCTCAGCCGCCAGGCTGATCAATGCCTCAGGTCCCCCTCCGCCCCCAAGTGACACTGGCACAATAACACTGGCAAAAATACTGGACTGGGACTGACCTGGAACTCTGCACGTTACTTTATACTGTATACACTTTATATATATTTATTCAAATTATTAATCCTTCACTGCACTGTCTTTGTCCTGTGTCTGTTGTTGCTGTTTGTTAAGTGGAAAAAAGTTATCTATGTACAAATGCATATACTGTAATTGCTGTAACAATTACCAATGTGTTTACACTACAATCGATTAAAATATTTAACTTGATTAATCACATGATTGTCCATAGTTAACTCGCGATTAATCACAAATTAATCACATTTTTTTTCCTACCTTAAACGGATCTTTTTCAAGTTCCAAGTTTTAATACTCTTATCAACATAATCAAATAATAGGGGAAAGAAAACATTAGGAACTTGTTACATTCACCCACACAAGGACTGATTAATCACCCCCCCTCTCTCTCTCACACACACACTCTCCCAGCTCTCTTTCTCTCTTGCCCCTTCCTCATTTCTCTCACCCCCCTCTCTCTATATATATATCTCACACACACACACACACTTCAGAAACAAACATAGTATCAATGAAAGCATCAATAATACACCTGAGTGAAGTAAAAAATATATATAATAAAAAAAATAAAAAATAAATATTAAAAGTTAATCGTGAGTTAAAAAGAAATAGTGGCGTTAATAGAATCGGGCGATAAAGCGTTAATACCACGTTAACTTTGACAGCCTTAGTTTACACATATGGCTCATTAAAGGAATCTGACACAGTCTCTGCCTTGCTTCTCTCTCTCTCTCTCTCTCTCTCTCTCTCTCTCTCTCTCTCTCTCTCTCTCTCTCTCTCTCTCTCTCTCTCTCTCTCTCTCTCTCTCTCTCTCTCCACAGTGAAGGATATGTATGCAGTATACCAGTAGATATATATTCATGCACCTCCCTCTCTCTCTGTCTGTCTGTCTGTCTGTCTGTCTGTCTGTCTGTCTGTCTGTCTGTCTGTCTGTCTGTCTGTCTGTCTGTCTGTCTGTCTGTCTGTCTGTCTGTCTGTCTGTCTGTCTGTCTGTCTGTCTGTCTGTCTGTCTGTCTGTCTGTCTGTCTGTCTGTCTCTCTCTCTCTCTCTCTCTCTCTCTCTCTCTCTCTCTCTCTCTCTCTCTCTCTCTCTCTCTCTCTCTCTCTCTCTCTCTCTCTCTCTCTCTCTCTCTCTCTCTCTCTCTCTCTCGTTAGTCAGGTATATGGTTCAGGTGTGCTGCTGTCAAAGATCAATGGGCTAGATAAATACACGAGAGCACAATAACACGACTGACTGGGAAAACACAGAGCGAGAGCGAGAAAGAGAGAAAGAGAGAAAGAAAAGCCAGGCAGCGCCAGCGTGTGAGTCATACTGGCCAGCAGCTTGACTAGTAAGAGTAGGTATGGTTATTTGGATCCCCATTAGCCACAGCAGTGCTATTGTAATACAGAATTGAGGGGATCTTTGTAACAAGAATATTCCTAGTTAATAGAAGGAGTGAGCAGAGTAACCCATTTTTGACAAGTAAACTAAAAAGTCAAAGAAAAGTTAAACAATTGTACATCGCTGCAACATTAGTTCTGCACTCACAGCAAATCGCTATACATGCTGCTTTGTTTTGTACCATTTGTAATTTTTTCAGTTTATTCATCGTTACATTAGACCATACTATTGGACAATAGTCAAGATTGGACTAAATTTACAGCATTATTGTACATGCTATCATACATACAGTAGTTACATATATATGGGTTATATGCAGTATATTCAGACAGATATGGATATATATTATGCTGTAAATATAAACATACATTTATATATATGGTATATACAGCACTATTGTACATGCTATCATACAGAGTTATATCAGTAGAACAGTCCTGTTTCTTCCAACTGCGCATCATTAAAAAAATCAAGTCCTTCCTCTCCCCGCAGCGACCTTCATAAAGTCATCCTCATGCTCATTTTCTCACGACTGGACTTCTGCAATTCCCTCTACTCTGGTCTCCCGGACAAAACCATCCTCCCCCTCCAGCGTGTTCAAAATGCTGCTGCCAGGCTGGAGTCAGGCACCAGGACGAGGGACCACATCTCCCCCGTCAGGCTGCTCTCAGGCACCAGGACGAGGGACCACATCTCCCCCGTCAGGCTGCTCTCAGGCACCAGGACGAGGGACCACATCTCCCCCGTCAGGCTGCTCTCAGGCACCAGGACGAGGGACCACATCTCCCCCGTCAGGCTGCTCTCAGGCACCAGGACGAGGGACCACATCTCCCCCGTCAGGCTGCTCTCAGGCACCAGGACGAGGGACCACATCTCCCCCGTCAGGCTGCTCTCAGGCACCAGGACGAGGGACCACATCTCCCCCGTCAGGCTGCTCTCAGGCACCAGGACGAGGGACCACATCTCCCCCGTCCTCGTCTCTCTCCACCGGCTCCCAGTGAGGGAGAGAATCAACTTCAAAACCATGCTATTCACCTACAAAGCCCTCAATGGTCTCGCTCCGGCCTACATCGAGGAACTCTTGGTCCAACAACCCGTCAGCTCCAGGTCCCTCAGACCAATTGTGTCTGAGGGTCCCGCGGGCCAAACTGGTGAAAGCGGGTTTCCGGGCCTTTGCAGTGATGACGCCGACACTGGAATAAGCTCCCTTCATCAAGTCTGCCAACACCGTACAGACATTCAATGCCTCGCTTAAAACCCACCTTTTCGCTCTGGATGATCACGGAGTTACTTTGCTGTTGTGTTGTGTGTCTGAGGTGTTCTTATGTTCTCTGTCTGTCCGTTGCCTGGTTCCCTGTCTCCTTTGTCCTGTTGTGTTGTGTGTCTGAGGTGTTCTTATGTTCTCTGTCTGTCCGTTGCCTGGTTCCCTGTCTCCATTGTCCTGTTGTGTTGTGTGTCTGAGGTGTTCTTATGTTCTCTGTCTGTCCGTCTGCCTGGTTCCCTGTCTCCTTTGTCCTGTTGTGTTGTGTGTCTGAGGTGTTCTTATGTTCTCTGTCTGTCCGTTGCCTGGTTCCCTGTCTCCTTTGTCCTGTTGTGTTGTGTGTCTGAGGTGTTCTTATGTTCTCTGTCTGTCCGTCTGCCTGGTTCCCTGTCTCCTTTGTCCTGTTGTGTTGTGTGTCTGAGGTGTTCTTATGTTCTCTGTCTGTCCGTTGCCTGGTTCCCTGTCTCCTTTGTCCTGTTGTGTTGTGTGTCTGAGGTGTTCTTATGTTCTCTGTCTGTCCGTCTGCCTGGTTCCCTGTCTCCATTGTCCTGTTGTGTTGTGTGTCTGAGGTGTTCTTATGTTCTCTGTCTGTCCGTTGCCTGGTTCCCTGTCTCCTTTGTCCTGTTGTGTTGTGTGTCTGAGGTGTTCTTATGTTCTCTGTCTGTCCGTTGCCTGGTTCCCTGTCTCCATTGTCCTGTTGTGTTGTGTGTCTGAGGTGTTCTTATGTTCTCTGTCTGTCCGTTGCCTGGTTCCCTGTCTCCTTTGTCCTGTTGTGTTGTGTGTCTGAGGTGTTCTTATGTTCTCTGTCTGTCCGTCTGCCTGGTTCCCTGTCTCCTTTGTCCTGTTGTGTTGTGTGTCTGAGGTGTTCTTATGTTCTCTTTCTGTCCGTCTGCCTGGTTCCCTGTCTCCATTGTCCTGTTGTGTTGTGTGTCTGAGGTGTTCTTATGTTCTCTGTCTGTCCGTCTGCCTGGTTCCCTGTCTCCATTGTCCTGTTGTGTTGTGTGTCTGAGGTGTTCTTATGTTCTCTGTCTGTCCGTTGCCTGGTTCCCTGTCTCCATTGTCCTGTTGTGTTGTGTGTCTGAGGTGTTCTTATGTTCTCTGTCTGTCCGTTGCCTGGTTCCCTGTCTCCATTGTCCTGTTGTGTTGTGTGTCTGAGGTGTTCTTATGTTCTCTGTCTGTCCGTCTGCCTGGTTCCCTGTCTCCATTGTCCTGTTGTGTTGTGTGTCTGAGGTGTTCTTATGTTCTCTGTCTGTCCGTTGCCTGGTTCCCTGTCTCCATTGTCCTGTTGTGTTGTGTGTCTGAGGTGTTCTTATGTTCTCTGTCTGTCCGTCTGCCTGGTTCCCTGTCTCCATTGTCCTGTCCATTTATTCCTATTCTTTTTTTTCCCCGGCCTGCGCCCCGGACCGATGTAAAAATGGGCTGGGGGGGGGCGCATTATAAATGAGAATATCATATCATATCATTATTAATGATTACTATGGTGACAGTGTAGGGCAGCTTGTAACAGTCACACATGATGTGCCTATTGTATTTCTGTGTTGTTATTTAGTTGCAGTGCCATGTTTGGTCACTAAGTGGCGCTCCATTGTTTTGTACCTGATGTAGCTACAGGCTTCATTTGATTGAACCTGAGCCAGTGACTTCTTCTTCACTTCCTGTTCCACCTGACGTCCGACAGCAGCGTCAAGCGTCAACTGGTTATAGTAGTTCTCTAGTAACGACGTGGCTAGTGTTTGTGATCACCATTTATTGATATAGTTGTGTACATTGAATGAATGCCACATGGCCAGCCATCGTATGGTCATAGTCCTCATTTTTTATGTTGTTAATAATAAACGGGTATGTACAAAATCCCAAAAGCGACAACGTCTGGTAAGCTACTTGCTAAGCTATCCTGGTGCTATTATTTTCATGTTGAAAGGTTGACGTCACACAGCCAGACACCGTCACCAGCTGTATACAGTGACAGCACAGCAGTAGGTAGGTACACATTGAGTCTCCAGTATATTACAGGATATTAAACGGACGGTTTAACGAGATGTATTTTGTCCTCCTCTCCGACGCGAGGCTGGTGTTCGTCTCGCTGAGTGACTCGCCGTGTCGTAAGCCTTCACCTCATGCGTCCGTCAGCCACTCAACCAGCCTGGTTCCAATCAAACGTTGAACAACATTATTTTTTCCCTTGAGAAGAGAAATGTGTCCAATTAGGGGTTCGGCCTCGCATCGCTGGGAACGCAATTAACTCCTCCGTGCCTGCAGAGGCAAAGAGTCATGTGCCTTAATGTCGTTCGCCCATTTTGCATTAAATTACCATTTTCACCGTTTGCGTCAAATTGGAACACTGACGTCCTCCGTTAAAGGGAATCTAAATATATTACATTTAGGGTATGATTCATAACTGGGCTGTCGTGATCTAGGAGTCTCGGATGAACAAGACGGTTTGCATGGACTACAACCCACTGTTTATTTTTCTCATTATTTTGTATTCTGATTGAATGTTATATATATATATATATATATATATATATATATATATATATATATATATATATATATATATATATATATATATATATATATATATATATATATATATATATATATATATATATATATGTGTTTCAAAGATGCACAGAGGGAATTTGAACCCTGATTTTTTTTTTTTTTTTGTATTTCTGGTTGACAGGAACAGTCTGTATTTCTTTTTCTGTATTTTCTTTTCTGATTAGTAGAACAATTATTGCTGAATCAGTCTGAACCGTTTTGGACTGTGGCACGCTGTGGCAGTGTGTGGCACGCTGTGGCAGTGTGTGGCATCAACCCTCTGGACTGTGGCACACTGTGGCATCAACCCTCTGGACTGTGGCATCAACCCTCTGGACTGTGGCACGCTGTGGCATCAACCCTCTGGACTGTGGCACGCTGTGGCATCAACCCTCTGGACTGTGGCATCAACCCTCTGGACTGTGGCATCAACCCTCTGGACTGTGGCATCAACCCTCTGGACTGTGGCATCAACCCTCTGGACTGTGGCATCAACCCTCTGGACTGTGGCACACTGTGGCATCAACCCTCTGGACTGTGGCATCAACCCTCTGGACTGTGGCACGCTGTGGCATCAACCCTCTGGACTGTGGCACGCTGTGGCATCAACCCTCTGGACTGCGGCATCAACCCTCTGGACTGTGGCATCAACCCTCTGGACTGTGGCATCAACCCTCTGGACTGTGGCATCAACCCTCTGGACTGTGGCATCAACCCTCTGGACTGTGGCATCAACCCTCTGGACTGTGGCATCAACCCTCTGGACTGTGGCATCAACCCTCTGGACTGTGGCATCAACCCTCTGGACTCTGTTCTGTCAGACCGTTGATCTTTAAAGCCCGTTATTGATAACCTCTTTATGAGGATTCTTCACTGTTAGAATGGAATATTGGAACCTATTCAACTCAATCTAATGACTGGATGGTTCTTAGGGTCCAGTGTGTTCTGATCTAATGACTGGATGGTTCTTAGGGTCCAGTGTGTTCTGATCTAATGACTGGATGGTTCTTAGGGTCCAGTGTGTTCTGATCTAATGACTGGATGGTTCTTAGGGTCCAGTGTGTTCTGATCTAATGACTGGATGGTTCTTAGGGTCCAGTATGTTCTGATCTAATGACTGGATGGTTCTTAGGGTCCAGTATGTTCTGATCTCATGACTGGATGGTTCTTAGGGTCCAGTGTGTTCTGATCTCATGACTGGATGGTTCTTAGGGTCCAGTATGTTCTGATCTAATGACTGGATGGTTCTTAGGGTCCAGTGTGTTCTGATCTAATGACTGTATGGTTCTTAGGGTCCAGTATGTTCTGATCTAATGACCGGATGGTTCTTAAGGTCCAGTATGTTCTGATCTAATGACTGGATGGTTCTTAAGGTCCAGTAGGTTCTGATCTAATGACTGGATGGTTCTTAGGGTCCAGTATGTTCTGATCTAATGACTGGATGGTTCTTAGGGTCCAGTATGTTCTGATCTAATGACTGGATGGTTCTTAGGGTCCAGTATGTTCTGATCTCATGACTGGATGGTTCTTAGGGTCCAGTGTGTTCTGATCTCATGACTGGATGGTTCTTAGGGTCCAGTGTGTTCTGATCTAATGACTGGATGGTTCTTAGGGTCCAGTGTGTTCTGATCTAATGACTGGATGGTTCTTAGGGTCCAGTATGTTCTGATCTAATGACTGGATGGTTCTTAGGGTCCAGTATGTTCTGATCTAATGACTGGATGGTTCTTAGGGTCCAGTATGTTCTGATCTAATGACTGGATGGTTCTTAGGGTCCAGTGTGTTCTGATCTCATGACTGGATGGTTCTTAGGGTCCAGTGTGTTCTGATCTCATGACTGGATGGTTCTTAGGGTCCAGTGTGTTCTGATCTAATGACTGGATGGTTCTTAGGGTCCAGTATGTTCTGATCTAATGACTGGATGGTTCTTAGGGTCCAGTATGTTCTGATCTAATGACTGGATGGTTCTTAGGGTCCAGTATGTTCTGATCTCATGACTGGATGGTTCTTAGGGTCCAGTATGTTCTGATCTAATGACTGGATGGTTCTTAGGGTCCAGTGTGTTCTGATCTAAAGACTGGATGGTTCTTAAGGTCCAGTATGTTCTGATCTAATGACTGGATGGTTCTTAGGGTCCAGTATGTTCTGATCTCATGACTGGATGGTTCTTAGGGTCCAGTATGTTCTGATCTAATGATTGGATGGTTCTTAGGGTCCAGTGTGTTCTGATCTAATGACTGGATGGTTCTTAGGGTCCAGTGTGTTCTGATCTAATGACTGACCAACACACTGACCAACACACTGACCAACACACTACTGACCAACACACTGACCAACACACTACTGACCAACACACTGACCAACACAGTACTGACCAACACACTGACCAACACACTACTGACCAACACACTACTGACCAACACACTACTGACCAACACACTGACCAACACACTACTGACCAACACACTACTGACCAACACACTACTGACCAACACACTGACCAACACACTACTGACCAACACACTACTGACCAACACACTGACCAACACACTACTGACCAACACACTACTGACCAACACACTACTGACCAACACACTACTGACCAACACACTACTGACCAACACACTACTGACCAACACACTACTGACCAACACACTACTGACCAACACACTACTGACCAACACACTACTGACCAACACACTACTGACCAACACACTGACCAACACACTACTGACCAACACACTACTGACCAACACACTACTGACCAACACACTACTGACCAACACACTACTGACCAACACACTACTGACCAACACACTACTGACCAACACACTACTGACCAACACACTACTGACCAACACACTGACCAACACACTGACCAACACACTACTGACCAACACACTGACCAACACACTACTGACCAACACACTACTGACCAACACACTACTGACCAACACACTACTGACCAACACACTGACCAACACACTACTGACCAACACACTGACCAACACACTACTGACCAACACACTACTGACCAACACACTACTGACCAACACACTACTGACCAACACACTACTGACCAACACACTACTGACCAACACACTACTGACCAACACACTGACCAACACACTACTGACCAACACACTGACCAACACACTGACCAACACACTACTGACCAACACACTGACCAACACACTACTGACCAACACACTACTGACCAACACACTACTGACCAACACACTACTGACCAACACACTACTGACCAACACACTACTGACCAACACACTACTGACCAACACACTACTGACCAACACACTACTGACCAACACACTGACCAACACACTACTGACCAACACACTGACCAACACACTACTGACCAACACACTACTGACCAACACACTGACCAACACACTGACCAACACACTACTGACCAACACACTACTGACCAACACACTACTGACCAACACACTACTGACCAACACACTACTGACCAACACACTACTGACCAACACACTACTGACCAACACACTACTGACCAACACACTGACCAACACACTGACCATTCTGGTCTCCCATAAGGACTTGGCAGTAGTGGAGAGGACCCTTAGTGAGGAGCTATCAAATGTGCAGACATGGCTGTCAGATAACAAACTATCTCTTCATCATCTAGGGAAAACAGAGGCCATCCTGTTCGGATCAAAGAAACGGCTTGGTAAAGAAATTGAAATGAAGGTAAGAGTAGGTGAGAAGCAAATAACAAACAAGGACTCTGTAATACAGTATATCTAGGCTGCATACTGGACAAACATCTTACAGGAGAGGCCATGGCTAAAACAGCCCACACTAAAATCTGCCAGAAAATTACATTCCTAGCTAGACAAGGGGAACTACTGGACCAGGCAACTCCTCAGCATGCCTCTCCGCGGACCTATATATTTTATGCATAGCGTGGGTGGTGATGATGATGATGATGATAGAAACCGCTGTGGCGCATACATTTACATTTACATACAGTTGAATGCTGGTATTATACTCACTGAGGGACACGAAGAAGTCAAGTCCGATGGGATTTGGGAATCTCAAATACAAATCGGGATTGGAATAAAAAATGCATTTATATTAAACAATACAGAATATACAGCACTTCTTGGGGTCTGTAGGGTAAGCACTTATTCCCTCCCCCCTGAACATTTATGGAGATGTATGGGCCTTTTAAGTCAGTGATAAAAGTGTCTTTCAAGGATAAGTGAGCTCCTGCACTGATTATTATAGTTCAATATTCAATATTTGATCACCAAAACCCCCCAAAAAGCATAAAAAGGGCGCCCCCCGCCCAAAAAGGACCCTTAAAAATCGCGTTTGATTACGGTTAATATATACACACAAGTGTAGTGCCCTTTTTTTAGCCTTTGAGCACCTGCCCCTCTAAAGTCCTGTGCACGTCCCTGGCACTCACCTAGGGCCAACTTTCTTTAGGCAACTAAACTGGCTTCCGGTCAATAAAAGGGTAATTCACATTAAATTAGGTCTTACACACACACAAAAAAATACAGCTCCGAAATATCTATCCAATTACTTTAATAGATTCCGTGACAATCATTCATACTCCACTAGAAGGAGCAGTGCGGATTTTATTCTGCCAAAATTCAACTCACTAATGGGCACAAATACTTTTTTATATTCTGCAGCATTGTGGCCCTGAAAAACATCGAAGAGGGGGGAAGCTTTAGACGTGCCACAAAGAAATGGCTAGCCAGTGAAATATAGAGTAGCCACGTCTAGGAAGGAGAGGGTAGGGCGTGTTTTATGGGGTTGCTATATGTTTTATTATGATGCTCTATGTTTTTATTATGATGATCTATGTTTTATTATGATGCTCTATGTTTTATTATGATGCTCTGTTTTATTATGACGCTCTATGTTTTATGATGTCTGTCCATGTCCAAAATCAGCGACCATGATGGAAATAAGTGCTTGCACTTTCTCATGTTTTTATCCCTTGGATGCTGTCTTTTACTCCACAATAAAAATCAATCAATCAATCAGTACACTGTTGTGTAGAATCGCTTATCGCTCCTGCCATGGAGGATAAGTTAGCTTGCTATTGATAGTATTACCTTGCCTTGCATTCTCGTTTGTATACTCTGTCATGTACTCTGTCATGTGCTTATGTAGCACCGTCGCCTGTTTTGTTTTGTGCCAAGTTTTGGAGACAGTGTTTCTCCCCCTTGCTTTCCCCGTTTTGACATCTAATTCAGTTTATGTATTTTACGCGACAACGTGTTTTGGAGACAGTGTTGTCTCTCCTTTTTATTTCCGCGTTTTTGGAGACGAGAGTAGTCTCCCATTTTGTTTGTGCGTCGTCATCGGCGTGTGTGCCTTTTTTTTTTTTTTTTTTTTACATCTCCAGACTATAAATAAACAGTCTTTGTTGCTGTGCAATAAGAGACAACCTTGGACTTATGGGACTGAGCCACATCGAATGAATACCGTCGGTTGGCAGGGAAGGAAGGGGTTAATTACATTGTTTCTCTGTATGTCTGTCTTTGCTGTAACGTGGTTGTCTTGTGTTTAAATTTGTTCTAATGCAGTGTTGTGTGTTCTGATCAACAGACACGTGGAGATGTATCTTATCTTATGTGTGAGTAGGTGCCTGCGTGTGTCTGTGCCCTTATATGGGCTGGTGAACTTCCTGTGTGTGTATGTGCCCTTATATGGGCTGGTGAACTTCCTGTGTGTGGCTGTGCCCTTATATGGGCTGGTGAACTTCCTGTGTGTGTCTGTGCCCTTATATGGGCTGGTGAACTTCCTGTGTGTGTATGTGCCCTTATATGGGCTGGTGAACTTCCTGTGTGTGGCTGTGCCCTTATATGGGCTGGTGAACTTCCTGCGTGTGTCTGTGCCCTTATATGGGCTGGTGAAGTTCCTGTGTGTGTCTGTGCCCTTATATGGGCTGGTGAACTTCCTGCGTGTGTCTGTGCCCTTATATGGGCTGGTGAACTTCCTGTGTGTGTCTGTGCCCTTATATGGGCTGGTGAACTTCCTGTGTGTGTCTGTGCCCTTATATGGGCTGGTGAACTTCCTGTGTGTGTCTGTGCCCTTATATGGGCTGGTGAACTTCCTCCGTGTGTCTGTGCCCTTATATGGGCTGGTGAACTTCCTGTGTGTGTCTGTGCCCTTATATGGGCTGGTGAACTTCCTGTGAACTGGCTCGGTCGCAAATGGCGTTACGTCTCAGAGAGCAGAGGGGGAGGGGGTAGGGGGCATCACAACGCAATGTCCAACTTATGCTGATTTTGGGAAAACTGGACACGCCACAGCAAAAATGTGTATTATCTATATGAGTGATTTGAGAAGTACGTGTGTTTTGGGCCAAAAAAAGTCACGAGATTGAATGAAAACTGGGGCCATGGAAGCAGAGTTCATACACATTACCGAGGATGAAGATTTACACTTAAAAGTCGATTTGGGGCATTTTACCTTTGGCTGACACTGCCCACAAAGTAACAGCAACCAGGGTTGGAGCCAACCGAGTTCAACGTGGCAGGGAAGCGAATGAATAACTCTCTCTCTCCCCTCACAAGTACGTCAACACTAAACCTTTAGAAACCATGACCGTCATTAACCTTAAAAGGTGCTTTAAGAACTATTCAGAAGAATATTGCAAACGTGGCAGGCGTATGGACACCACAGGGCATCAGGTTGATGCACTGGCACGCTGGTGCCGGGATAACGGCCTGCTCCTGAACATTGGTAAAACCAAGGAGCTGATGGTGGATTATAGGAGAACACAGCAGGGGACACACACGCCACTGTGGATAAACGGGGCTATCGTGGACAGGGTGAGCAGCTTTAAGTACCTGGGGGTCCACATCACAGAGGACCTGACATGGACAACACACATAGACACTGTGGTAAAAAAGGTGAAACAGCGCCTCTACCACCTGAGACAGTTAAGGAAGTTCAGAGTATCTGGGAAGATACTCCAGTCCTTCTACTCTGGGGCTGTGGAGAACATACTGACTGGGAACATCACTGCCTGCTATGGAAACAGCACGGCACAGGACAAGAAGGCCCTACAGAGAGTGGTGTGCTCAGCAGAGGGTACCACAGGTATGGCACTACCAACCCTGCAGGTTCTATACAACAAGAGGTGCAAATCCAGAGCCTGCAGAATAATGAAAGACCCTCACCACCCCAACAACAGACCCTCACCACCCCAACAACAGACCCTCACCACCCCAACAACAGCCTGTTCAAGCTGCTGCGGTCAGGCAAGCGCCTCCGCATACATGCAGCAAGAACAGAGAGACTCAGACTCAGCTTCTTCCCTCAGGCAACATTCTGCACTCGCGCACAGTCACACACACAAACGCACCATAGGTTACTTTAAACACACAAGAAAAGGACACTTTAGAGGAAGGGATAAAAGGACATTTTAAGAAAATAAATGGTTGTGATTATTGCATAGTTTGATTGATTGATTGAATACTTTATTTTGACACAATCGTAGGACAAACATTTGAAAGACAAACAATAACAGTGTCAACACGCTGGTCAAAAATGGATAAAACACAATAAAGCCAAGGCTTGTTTCCATTGTGGTAGTATAGCTAGTAACAGCAAGTATAGCATAGGGACATAGAAGTAAAACTGTATATTGTATAGGAGTGTACATAGGACCCAGTGCCTTGAAGTGATTTATTAACATGTCTATTTTATCATGTCTATTCTACTTATTTTTTATTACCATTTACTATTATTACTATTGTATTCTTGCACAATCTTAGCGGGCATGGCCAACTGCATTTCACTGTATGCCCTGGTACTGTATGTATGTGATAAAGAAACTATTGAATCTTGAAACTTGAATCTAGTTTTGATGCTTAAATGGGGCGTTTTAGTGAATATAAGAGTAAAGTTGGACATGAAATCGTGGGAGAACTCATATTACTGAGTAATGTTACATTTAGCGGGTCAATATGTTCATCTGTTGTTGCCTATTGTTCTTTGCCATGTTATGATTATTTGCAGCATATTTGTTTTATGCTTTGTTTGTCTGGAGAACATTTGTCACTTTGGTTATTTATTTAATTTAATAAACAAACATTTGCACATCTGTCCACTCCCATGTTGATAAGAGTACACTTGGAAAAGGTCCGTTTAACTCTTTTCACGGCCATACCCGAGTATAGTCGGGTTATCTCGCCAACGGTTGAGCGCCAGATGGGATCATTGGAATTATTCTTTTTGAGTACCTCCTGGATAAGGTAAGGACCCCCTATGTCTATTTTACCGAACCTGAAACATGTTTCTGTAACGATCACAGACAGTGGGTTACTTTACCAGACATAAACCAGGCTTCTTCTAACAATCGGATTTTCGGGGTAAGACTACCCCCCCCCCCCTCCCCCCTTGATGATTTTGTGAAGGTACATGTGTACATATGTACATGTTATATACCTTTGATTTGGGAGTATTCAGGGTTTCAGGGAATCAACCAGAATGATATTCGGGCTCATTGCACACAATGCGTCCTATCTCGCGATCTATGAAAAAATACTGGATTATTCCGGAAATGGGCCGCTGTTTAGCATGTAGCGTGTAACAAACGACAGTGTGTAGAAATGAACTGATTAGTCAGTAATGGACTAATCTACTACGATGGGTCTTGTTATGGAAAATATTAAAGGACAAAAGATGAGCCGTTGTATAAATCATTCTGAGTCGAGTTATTAAAAAATAGAAAGCATTAGTTTAATTATTTCCTCTGTGGCCACAGCAGAAAAGGACAGTTTACATTCAGAGACAACAATGTTCACACACAAGCGTCTGACCATAAAGTGACAAAGAGGTCTGGTCAGAACGTACATGACACACACTTGCAAGACGTAACATTATACATCAGATATGATGATGAATAGTAAATAAAAATGGTTCCCAGTTACGGGAAGTAATAACACAACCTTGCTTTGGCTGGCCGGGGAGATAACCTTGGTAGAAGAGGAAAAGGTTTAAGTCATCCTCTCTCAGAGTCCTTAAAGGAACAGTCGAATATGTATTTTCACACAGATGTATAGATAACATTCCCATCACAGTCTGCAAACATAGCTGAAATGGTCATTAACGCTGGCGCCAAACCGTGCAGCTGGCGAAAGCTAGTGGCCATGAATGAGTTAAGGTGCACGTGGAGGCCTGAGGAGTAAAGACACGGAAAGCCTGACAGCTGGGGTTCCAAGATAGTTGGAGCCAGAGGTGTTACATTAACACCCCAGAGAACTGTCCTGCTGCCCATTATACCACACATGCAGAAGCCTACACACACACACACACACACACACACACACACACACACACACACACACACACACACACACACACACACACACACACACACACACACACACACACACACACACACACACACACACACACACACACACACACACACACACACACACACACACACACACACACGTGTGAACATTAACATGCTCATCTTTCCATCCTTGTGGGGACATTAGGTAAAAGCGCAACACACACTCACACACATCCACATGTCCTCCTATAGCCGGGACTAGTGGTCGAGATCCACCGTCCGATTGATTTAATTAGAAAGCTGGAAGGCGAGCAGGCGGGAGGGAGGCTGGTCTCTGATTGGTTGAATTAGACAGCTGGACAGCTGGTCTTTGTCAGCGAGCTGATTAAGCCCAACAATGACACCATGGTTTGCAATCATTTTTAAATACACTTACCGACTATGACTTCTTCAGCCGTCAGCCTCCTCCAACACGGCTGGAAACCAATGAGAAATAAGCATTCAGGATTTGGGGAAAAGACCGTGCAAAGAATGACAAGAAAAAGTATAATGAAAGTGAAACCACGCAAATGGACAAATGAAAGTGAAACCACGCAAATGGACTAATCCAAGTGAAACCACACAAGTGGACTAATCCAAGTGAAACCACGCAAGTGGACTAATCCAAGTGAAACCACGCAAGTGGACTAATGAAAGTGAAACCACGCAAATGGACTAATCCAAGTGAAACCACGCAAGTGGACTAATCCAAGTGAAACCACGCAAGTGGACTAATCCAAGTGAAACCACGCAAGTGGACTAATCCAAGTGAAACCACGCAAGTGGACTAATCCAAGTGAAACCACACAAATGGACAAATGAAAGTGAAACCACACAAATGGACAAATGAAAGTGAAACCACACAAATGGACCCTCGCCCCTGTTACCCTCATCTGAACTGGAGGACAGGGACCTGAAGAGAATGGATGAGTTGGAAGATATACTTGGGTTATTTCCTCTAGACCCGGGCAGAATGAAGATCTACTCTGTATCAGCTGTTTCCTTTTCATCCTCCCACCTGTCACAGATCTGTCAGGTAAAATATCCAATGAACATTGTATTGCTCAGACTCCAGTATGTACCTGTCTTCTACATAGTGTTATGGAAAATGTATTTTCCATAACAATAGGTATAGTTTATTTATTTTTTACGCAGGGACAGAGCACATTAATCAACATCTTCAGTTTCCACATCAGTGTAAATGAGCCAGAAGGAGCCAATGAGCTAGTCTTCATCTGTAGTCCCTGCCTGCATGTCTTCATGGTGTGGGAGGAGCCTGCATGGTGTGGGAGGAGCCTGCATGTCTTCATGGTGTGGGAGGAGCCTGCATGTCTTCATGGTGTGGGAGGAGACCAGAGGAAACCCACATGAACACAGGGAGAACATGCAGACTCCACACAGAGAGGTCCCCTGCTGGGGTTCGAACCCAGGACCTTCTAGCTGTGAGGCAGCAGTGCTAACCACTGAACCCAGGACCTTCTAGCTGTGAGGCAGCAGTACTAACCACTGAACCAGGACCTTCTTGCTGTGAGGCAGCAGTGCTAACCACTGAACCAGGACCTTCTTGCTGTGAGGCAGCAGTGCTAACCACTGAACCAGGACCTTCTAGCTGTGAGGCAGCAGTGCTGACCACTGAACCAGGACCTTCTAGCTGTGAGGCAGCAGTGCTAACCACTGAACCAGGACCTTCTAGCTGTGAGGTAGCAGTGCTAAACACTGAACCAGGACCTTCTTGCTGTGAGGCAGCAGTGCTAACCACTGAACCAGGACCTTCTAGCTGTGAGGCAGCAGTGCTAACCACTGAACCAGGACCTTCTTGCTGTGAGGCAGCAGTGCTAACCACTGAACCAGGACCTTCTTGCTGTGAGGCAGCAGTGCTAACCACTGAACCAGGACCTTCTTGCTGTGAGGCAGCAGTGCTAACCACTGAACCAGGACCTTCTTGCTGTGAGGCAGCAGTGCTAACCACTGAACCAGGACCCTCTAGCTGTGAGGCAGCAGTGCTAACCACTGAACCAGGACCTTCTTGCTGTGAGGCAGCAGTGCTAACCACTGAACCAGGACCTTCTAGCTGTGAGGCAGCAGTGCTAACCACTGAACCAGGACCTTCTTACTGTGAGGCAGCAGTGCTAACCACTGAACCAGGACCTTCTTGCTGTGAGGCAGCAGTGCTGACCACTGAACCCAGGACCTTCTAGCTGTGAGGCAGCAGTGCTGACCACTGAACCCAGGACCTTCTTGCTGTGAGGCAGCAGTGCTAACCACTGAACCAGGACCTTCTTGCTGTGAGGCAGCAGTGCTAACCACTGAACCAGGACCTTCTTGCTGTGAGGCAGCAGTACTAACCACTGAACCAGGACCTTCCTGCTGTGAGGCAGCAGTGCTAACCACTGAACCAGGACCTTCTAGCTGTGAGGCAGCAGTGCTAACCACTGAACCAGGACCTTCTTGCTGTGAGGTAGCAGTGCTAACCACTGAACCAGGACCTTCTTGCTGTGAGGCAGCAGTGCTAACCACTGAACCAGGACCTTCTAGCTGTGAGGCAGCAGTGCTAACCACTGAACCAGGACCTTCTTGCTGTGAGGCAGCAGTGCTGACCACTGAACCAGGACCTTCTAGCTGTGAGGCAGCAGTGCTAACCACTGAACCAGGACCTTCTTGCTGTGAGGCAGCAGTGCTAACCACTGAACCAGGACCTTCTAGCTGTGAGGCAGCAGTGCTAACCACTGAACCAGGACCTTCTTGCTGTGAGGCAGCAGTGCTAACCACTGAACTAGGACCTTCTAGCTGTGAGGTAGCAGTGCTAACCACTGAACCAGGACCTTCTTGCTGTGAGGCAGCAGTGCTAACCACTGAACCAGGACCTTCTAGCTGTGAGGCAGCAGTGCTAACCACTGAACCAGGACCTTCTTGCTGTGAGGCAGCAGTGCTGACCACTGAACCCAGGACCTTCTAGCTGTGAGGCAGCAGTACTAACCACTGAACCAGGACCTTCTAGCTGTGAGGCAGCAGTGCTAACCACTGAACCAGGACCGTCCTGCTGTGAGGCAGCAGTGCTGACCACTGAACCAGGACCTTCCTGCTGTGAGGCAGCAGTGCTAACCACTGAACCAGGACCTTCTTGCTGTGAGGCAGCAGTGCTAACCACTGAACCAGGACCTTCTTGCTGTGAGGCAGCAGTGCTAACCACTGAACCAGGACCTTCTTGCTGTGAGGCAGCAGTGCTGACCACTGAACCAGGACCTTCTTGCTGTGAGGCAGCAGTACTAACCACTGAACCAGGACCTTCTTGCTGTGAGGCAGCAATGCTAACCACTGAACCAGGACCTTCTTGCTGTGAGGCAGCAGTGCTAACCACTGAACCAGGACCTTCTTGCTGTGAGGCAGCAGTGCTAACCACTGAACCAGGACCTTCTTGCTGTGAGGCAGCAGTACTAACCACTGAACCAGGACCTTCTTGCTGTGAGGCAGCAGTGCTAACCACTGAACCAGGACCTTCTTGCTGTGAGGCAGCAGTGCTAACCACTGAACCAGGACCTTCCTGCTGTGAGGCAGCAGTGCTGACCACTGCACCAGGACCTTCCTGCTGTGAGGCAGCAGTGCTGACCACTGAGCCACCGTGCCGGTGTGGTGCGCTCATCATGATGCAAGAGGGCATGCTTCGTCTGGCCCATTGGTAGCTAATTATAATCTATAAAGTGACGGCTAAACTCACCCCTTCGTTATAGAGCTGACGTGGCTGTCGACAGCTGCCAATCAATCTCCACCTCTGTTCCTGCATATTTTATTTCACAAGTCATTAAGGACAACTTCATATTCAAGACGGCGTCCCGGCAGATGGCAAGAGCCCCTTAAGGGAAGGGAAGCTGGGCTGGAAGATAAACATATATTAGATACATATACAATAACAAGATACATCAATAGTAACAACTAAACACAGCCATAGGAAAACACAGGCAAGCAAGAAACAAACAAGTGTTGTGGTTAGCCCCTTAAGTTCACCCCACATTTAGCATAAAACGCCTGACTATTGCATACCTAAAGTAATTTGCAATTTATAATACTTTATACTTATACTTACTTATAGCACATGCATGAGTCCGGTCTCTTTTGAAAGGTAACCTTCTGAGGTTTCTTACACAATATAAAAAATAAAAATCACTTTGATTGCTAATGAAATAGAGTTACAGGGGTTTGAACACACAAAAGTAAATGTTTTGTGTACTTTAAATTTATGTTTACTTGTTGCCAGATGCTTGTTTTTTTGGGTTCCAGCTGAGAGGTAGGAGCTGAAAAACATAATGGTTCCATAGCCTGACGTCTTATGTAGTACAGGTCCAAAGTCTATAAAAATCCCACGGGAAATGTAATGTTTTACAAAGGTTTTTGTAATGTGTGTAGCCTACCGGTAGAAATTCTACATAAATATCCAGAATGGCCATCGACTCCCATTCATTCAGAGGCTCTCGTCAAAACAATGGACTTCTTCTTCGTCTTCTTGTGTCACCTTGCCCCACTCTCAGCGCTAGTCTGGGACCACTTTGGGAACAGACGCTCCTTGGCTACAAAGGCGGTCAATCATTTTCTTTTGTTGTTGTAGCAGCAGCACTGCCAAAATCTCAATTAAACCAGGAACGGTGCTGCTTTTTGTATCTGTCGTTTCTTAACTAGCATGCTTAATCAATTAAAATCTTCTCCAAAACAGTTTGCGCCCGAATGCCAGCAGTCCTTACTCTAGTAGAAAACAGTGTGTGTGCCACGTGTCTGTCTGTCTATCTGTCTGTCTGTCTGTCTGTCTGTCTGTCTGTCTGTCTGTCTGTCTGTCTGTCTGTCTGTCTGTCTGTCTGTCTGTCTGTCTGTCTGTCTGTCTGTCTGTCTGTCTGTCTGTCTGTCTGTCTGTCTGTCTGTCTGTCTGTCTGTCTGTCTGTCTGTCTGTCTGTCTGTCTGTCTGTCTGTCTGTCTGTCTGTCTGTCTGTCTGTCTGTCAAATCAAATCAAATCAAATTTATTTATAGGGCCCGACAACACACGTTAATGTCCCCATGGGCCGTACAGGTCTTCTTTAAACAAGTCAAGAAGACAACATAACAATAAGTCAAGAACAGAACAAGAACACCATAAGGTCCAAACATTTTTTAGATGAATGCAAATAAATGAAAGAATGCAAGCACTCCCAGACGAAGGTAAGGAAAAACTCACTAAAACCTAACAATAGGGAAAAAAGCTCCAAGTCTGTCTGTCTGTCTGTCTGTCTGTCTGTCTGTCTGTCTGTCTGTCTGTCTGTCTGTCTGTCTGTCTGTCTGTCTGTCTGTCTGTCTGTCTGTCTGTCTGTCTGTCTGTCTGTCTGTCTGTCTGTCTGTCTGTCTGTCTGTCTGTCTGTCTCCACCAGCTCTGTCTGTCTGTCTGTCTGTCTGTCTGTCTGTCTGTCTGTCTGTCTGTCTGTCTGTCTGTCTGTATGTCTGTCTGTCTGTCTGTCTGTCTGTCTGTCTGTCTGTCTGTCTGTCTGTCTGTCTGTCTGTCTGTCTGTCTGTCTGCCTGCCTGCCTGCCTGCCTGCCTGCCTGTCTGTCTGTCTGTCTGTCTGTCTGTCTGTCTGTCTGTCTGTCTGTCTGTCTGTCTGTCTGTCTGTCTGTCTGTCTGTCTGTCTGTCTGTCTGTCTGTCTGTCTGTCTGTCTGTCTGTCTGTCTGTCTGTCTCTCTCTCTCTACCAGCTCTGTCTCTCTCTCTCTCTTTTTTATTTTTTTTTTTTTTTTACATTTTCAGAAAACGTTCTGTAATAAACCCAGGACACTCACATGGAAGGCAAGTGCCTTTACCTCAAGACTACCAAGACACACTTTACTGATCTCACTCAGACCCTGACCTTAACCACGCTGTTACCTTCTTAAACTTAAACTAACCAGCACCCTAACTCTAACCACACTGTCACCTTAAACTAACCATCACCCTAACTCTAACCACACTGTCACCTTAAACTAACCATCACCCTAACTCTAACCACACTGTCACCTTAAACTAACCATCACCCTAACTCTAACCACACTGTCACCTTAAACTAACCTTAACATTAACGCTAACCTTGGGGCGGCTAGGTGGTGTAGTGGGCAAGGCGCTCGCCATCAACGCTGGAGACGCTGGGTTCGAGCCCAGCTCTCAGCTTGGCTGGTCGTTCACACTAACACAATTGGCAGTGTTAGGGGTGGGAAAGCTGATGGGTGGGTCCTGGGCATTGTGGACAGCGACCCCTACAGTTCGGTCGGGGCGCCTGCTCAGCGAGGGTAGGATCTGGAGGGAGGTAGTGTGACCTTCCACACGTTACGCTCTCCCAGTGAGAATCTGCGCTGCCAGGCTGGCTGCCGGCTGGCTGCCGGCTGGCTGCCGGCTGGCTGCACATGCGTCAGAGTATAGCATGCGACAGTCTCCGGCCTCCCGGACCAACAGTAGGGGGGAGTGCGCAACAACCAGGAAGGGGTTTGGGAATTGGCATAACGACTAACAGTGGGATGGGAGAAAAATCGGAAAAAAGGAGGGGAAAAAGATAAAAATTTATTAAAATTAAAATTAAAAAACATTAACGCTAACCTTAACCACAGTTACCTTAAACTAACCACAACCTTAACCCTAAACTTTATATCTTAACCATAACCATTGAAGGTTAAAAACAAAACATCATCGGCGGCTACGTGGCGCAGTGGGCAAGGCGCTCGCAACGAATGCTGGAGACTAGGCTCGAACCTCCTGTTCGAGCCCCGCTCTCCACATTGCTTTCAGTTTAGCTGGTCGTCCACAGTAATACACATTGGCCGTATTACGGAGAGGGAAACTGAAGGGTGGGGATCGGGCGTTGTGGACAGCGACTCCTACAGGTCGGTTTGTGCGCCTGCGCAGTAGAATCAAGAAGCAACAGGGGCGGGGCCCCTCTAAAGCCCAGACCCTCGCCACTGAGAGATCGAGCCGCGCAGGTGAAAAGATGCGACGGCTGTTACCTCGAGTATCGGAGGGGACTCGTGCTATGTATGACTTAGTCCACATTGCAGCCGGCTTGTGGGAGGCAAGAAACAGCGTTCGAGACAGGGGAGGGTTGAATTGGATGATATGAAAATTGGGATGGGAGAAAAATAGAAAAAATGGGAGAAAAAGTGGATAAAAGAAAATAAATAAAAAACCTTCATCATAGTATTGCTGTGTTTGTATCAGGATGATGAAATGGCTCGTCCCTACAGCGTTTCATCAGCAGCAGCGGCTCGTTGACACTCATCCCTCTCAAGCTCTTAGGACGTGTTGATACAGGGTGAGTTGTTTATTACATCATTTGCTTACTAAAAGCTAATTTAAAAATGTATTTTCCCTTCATCCTCCCATGATATACACATCTAAGACAATTAAAACACGCTGTATTGACCCGCTAGTGCAGTTTAAGCTCGTTGTCACGTGCTCTGCCTTCAGCGGTGAGTATGACAAATACATGTACGACAAGTTAAAATACGGTGTATTGATTGCGGCGCATATTTGATGCAGGTTTAAACTAAAAGCTAATTATCAGAACGTGCCAGAACTCCACTCATGCTGCACAGACTCCCCCTCTGTTTACCACAGTCTCCCACATGGAGCTGGTGGACGTCGTTGATTAGTGCTATATAACTGTTACAACTCTTCATCCGCACCATGACTGGCTTGACAAGCAATTATATATCTAGGATGGATGGGTCGTTGGACTTCGCATCGGAAACAAATGCAGCTGGGAGACGTTTATTGGGTCCTAAAGGGGAATGACACTCAATTTGAGAAACTCTGTTATTCCTTTATGGTCGAGAGTAGTACAATCAATATTTATGAGTTGTATCTAGACTGTCTCGCCACTACATAATATTCCATATATAAATGGCTGCATTTTTATAGCGCTTTTATCCAAAGTGCTTTACAATTTGTTCCTCACATTTTTACCCATTCACTCACACATTCACACACCGACGGCGGAGGCGACCATGCAAGGTGCCCACCTGCTCATCGGGAGCAATTAGGGGGTTAAGTGTCTTGCTCAAGGACACATCGACACGCTGCCCGGGAGGAGCGGGAAACGAACCGGGAGCCTCCGGATTACCAGACGACTGCTCTACCTCCCGAGCCACTTTACATATAAATGAATATGTATGTGTGTGGTGATGCACACTGTGTGTACCTGGTTTGTGGTGGATGTTTGGGCAGGTTGTGGCTTCTGTCCTGACTGCGGTGGGGAGGTCGTTCCTGTGCAGCGAGGACTGAGAATGGCACGCTTCTCTTTGATGGAGTGAGTCTGATGCTGCCAGAAGATGCGGAGTGGAGGGGTCTTGAAGGTGTAGTTAGAAGATGCGGAGTGGAGGGGTCTTGAAGGTGTAGTTAGAAGATGCAGAGCGTAGGGGTCTTGAAGGTGTAGTTAGAAGATGCGGAGCGGAGGGGTCTTGAAGGTGTAGTTAGAAGATGCGGAGCGGAGGGGTCTTGAAGGTGTAGTTAGAAGATGCAGAGTGGAGGGGTCTTGAAGGTGTAGTTAGAAGATGCGGAGCGGAGGGGTCTTGAAGGTGTAGTTAGAAGATGCAGAGTGGAGGGGTCTTGAAGGTGTAGTTAGAAGATGCGGAGCAGAGGGGTCTTGAAGGTGTAGTTAGAAGATGCAAAGCGCAGGGGTCTTGGAAACATGGCATCTGTAGACGACGCTGTCAACATGGCCCTCCAGTTTATCCTCCAGCACCTGGGCTCTCATTCACCAACGTGACTTACGCACAGATATGTGCTTAAGCTGTGCGTACGACCATTTCTAAGCAAAGAGTGGGATTTATCAATTTCAACTTGAACTTGACTTCGTGCTTATATTTACGCACAGCTCGGAGCATGCGTAGCTGACGCCCAGTGGTAGAACATCGTTACTACGGCATAAGCGCTCCTCAGTTCTGCATTAGTTTCAAGGCGGAAATAAGCTTCCGTGCATTAGTGTTCAACTTCTGTATGACCCGTAATTCATTATAGTTCATTGTAAAATAGCGACAGTAGTGTAATTATAACGGGCTCACACGCGAACAAGAGGTTGGCCTGCTTGTTTGGCACGGGGGGGCAGACGCAAAACACCAACCTCCAAACGCGATTAAATATTGTTTCAAATAAAAAGCTAATTATTTTGTGTGTCATGTTTCCAAATAAGATTGGTCACGAAATGCTTTCTACTTCAATTTGTTGGTTAGAATAGATGACCTCCGTTGAAACTTCACTGAGACTAACAGTCTATTTGTGAGCTCCCGCACAGATGTGATGATAATAATAATAACAATAATAATAATAGCTTCATTTTATATAGCGCCTTTCAAGAGACCCAAGGTCGCTTTACATAGATAGGGGGGGGGGGGAATAACAAAGTAACAAACATAGTGGACAGACACACAACATATAAATATGATGATGGAATTCATTCAAGATCCTCTCCACCCTCGGGTCTTTGCCACCGGCACGGTCCATCGTGATATTGGAGATGGATCGAGCAATAGACTGTTACTGTAGCTGTCAAAGCTCCATCACAAATGCAGTTATGTGAATAGAAAGGGATTCCACTCAGTCAATGTTGCGATGCGCATTTGCCTGATACATGTTGTTGCTGCATGCCGGGAGGAAGGCGATGCTGAATGTTTTCAATTCATTAAATAAAACGGATACTTTTTGCAAGGGTTTACTGACTGTCATACAAATAATCAACCAACTACATACTGTAACTTTTCAGTGCACGTTCTTATTTACATTGTGACAACAGCCTTGTGAGTTCCCGCAGTGACCCGCACACAGACATGATGGAATTCAAGTTCAAGTTTGTATTGATCACATATAGGCAGGCTACACATGGCGTATAGGCTACATCATTGGCAGTGAGATTCATTGTTCTTGTATATGCTCTCGTATTATTGTTTATATAGGCTACCCAATACTGACATCAAAATAGATTGTCTGCCTCTAGAAATCATATGCAGCAGGTAGAAAATTTACGGAAAATCCGTCGCGATTTGGAATAAAATTGAGGAGAACTTTAATCCCTGGGTATTAATCAAACAAAACGGAAAAAGGCAGTCATATTCCAGCACGGTCTTTATTAGTGTTTGCGCTGCCCAGGCAGCAATGGTTAATAGATATCATATCCGACATCACCGTACGTGTACACGTCTGTCAGCCTGTCTCATAACACGCTTCCCTCGGTTTAGTCCATTCTTCCACATTTCATGGGGGTGTCCATTACCGTATATGGTTAATCTGGGCGGTTTTGGTATGCAAATACGTGAAAGTGTGCACGAGCCTCGGTGCAGGGCCAAGGTGATATTTATCATGACAGGTGTGCGTAGAACCTGCGTACGCACGTGTGGTAAATCCCGTTTCTTTTGTGCGTGCACTCATTCTAAATTCTGTGCTTACGTGTGGAAATAGAACATTTTCTACGTCAAGTTGATGAATGAGGGCCCTGGAATCTGCAGGAACCTACGCCAGGATCCTGTTTGTGGATTTCAGCTCTGCTTCTAACACAGTCATCCCGGCCCTGCTACAGGACAAGCTCTCCCAGCTGAGCGTGCCCGACTCTACCTGCAGGTGGAAGCGTGCAGGTAAGAGTGTGGCCGACCCCTACCACCCCGGTCACAACCTGTTGGAGTCACTCCCCTCTGACCCCTACCACCCCGGTCACAACCTGTTGGAGTCACTCCCCTCCGACCCCTACCACCCCGGTCACAACCTGTTGGAGTCACTCCCCTCCGACCCCTACCTCCCCGGTCACAACCTGTTTGAGCCACTCCCCTCTGACCCCTACCACCCCGGTCACAACCTGTTTGAGTCACTCCCCTCCGACCCCTACCACCCCGGTCACAACCTGTTTGAGTCACTCCCCTCCGACCCCTACCACCCCGGCCACAACCTGTTGGAGTCACTCCCCTCCGACCCCTACCACCCCGGTCACAACCTGTTGGAGTCACTCCCCTCCGACCCCTACCACCCCGGTCACAACCTGTTTGAGTCACTCCCCTCTGACCCCTACCACCCCGGTCACAACCTGTTTGAGTCACTCCCCTCCGACCCCTACCACCCCGGTCACAACCTGTTGGAGTCACTCCCCTCCGACCCCTACCACCCCGGTCACAACCTGTTTGAGTCACTCCCCTCCGACCCCTACCACCCCGGTCACAACCTGTTTGAGTCACTCCCCTCCGACCCCTACCACCCCGGTCACAACCTGTTTGAGTCACTCCCCTCTGACCCCTACCACCCCGGTCACAACCTGTTGGAGTCACTCCCCACCGACCCCTACCACCCCGGTCACAACCTGTTTGAGTCACTCCCCTCCGACCCCTACCACCCCGGTCACAACCTGTTTGAGTCACTCCCCTCCGACCCCTACCACCCCGGTCACAACCTGTTTGAGTCACTCCCCTCCGACCCCTACCACCCCGGTCACAACCTGTTGGAGTCACTCCCCTCCGACCCCTACCACCCCGGTCACAACCTGTTTGAGTCACTCCCCTCTGACCCCTACCACCCCGGTCACAACCTGTTTGAGTCACTCCCCTCTGACCCCTACCACCCCGGTCACAACCTGTTGGAGTCACTCCCCTCTGACCCCTACCACCCGGGTCACAACCTGTTTGAGTCACTCCCCTCTGACCCCTACCACCCCGGTCACAACCTGTTTGAGTCACTCCCCTCTGACCCCTACCACCCCGGTCACAACCTGTTTGAGTCACTCCCCTCTGACCCCTACCACCCCGGCCACAACCTGTTGGAGTCACTCCCCAGGAGGCTGTGGTCCATCAGGGCCAAAACCTCCCGCCACAAAAACAGTTTCTTCCACTCTGCAGTGAGCCTCATCAACAAAAACAGTTTCTTCCACTCTGCAGTGAGCCTGGACTCTACAAGGCCCGGACCCTCACTGACACCCATCACTGTGTCACATTAAAACACCCCTACTGGACTAAATACTTGCATAAACAACCAAACATACCTGTTCATACTTCACTGACTCATACTCGTTGCACATAACTGCCCAATTGCACAGCCCTGGCCAATTCCTATTTCATTTTTTATTGTACTATTCTATTGTGCTATATTTAATTTAGTTGATATCCCATTTAATAGTATTCAACCTCTTTATTTCCAGTTGTACGGCCCTGGCCTATATTTAATTTGATTGAATAATTATATTCTATTCTATGGTGCTCAACTTAGTTCATATTTAATTTCATCTCACTCGACCTCTTTATTGTATTATCTGACTGTTAATGTCGGTCCGATAACGTGGCACTGAAAACGGCCGAAGCAAATTCCTTGTATGTGAAAAAACTACCAGGTCTCTCTCTAGTCTCTAGTCTCCACTCAGGGACAGTATCCACCAGGTCTCTCTCTAGTCTCTAGTCTCCACTCAGGGACAGTATCCACCAGGTCTCTCTCTAGTCTCCACTCAGGGACAGTATCCACCAGGTCTCTCTCTAGTCTCTGCTCCACTCAGGGACAGTATCCACCAGGTCTCTCTCTAGTCTCTGCTCCACTCAGGGACAGTATCCACCAGGTCTCTCTCTAGTCTCTGCTCCACTCAGGGACAGTATCCACCAGGTCTCTCTCTAGTCTCTAGTCTCCACTCAGGGACAGTATCCACCAGGTCTCTCTCTAGTCTCTAGTCTCCACTCAGGGACAGTATCCACCAGGTCTCTCTCTAGTCTCTAGTCTCCACTCAGGGACAGTATCCACCAGGTCTCTCTCTAGTCTCTAGTCTCCACTCAGGGACAGTATCCACAAGGTCTCTCTCTAGTCTCTAGTCTCCACTCAGGGACAGTATCCACCAGGTCTCTCTCTAGTCTCTAGTCTCCACTCAGGGACAGTATCCACCGGGTCTCTCTCTAGTCTCTAGTCTGCACTCAGGGACAGTATCCACCAGGTCTCTCTCTAGTCTCTAGTCTGCACTCAGGGACAGTATCCACCAGGTCTCTCTCTAGTCTCTAGTCTCCACTCAGGGACAGTATCCACCAGGTCTCTCTCTAGTCTCTGCTCCACTCAGGGACAGTATCCACCAGGTCTCTCTCTAGTCTCTAGTCTGCACTCAGGGACAGTATCCACCAGGTCTCTCTCTAGTCTCTAGTCTCCACTCAGGGACAGTATCCACCAAGTCTCTCTCTAGTCTCTGCTCCACTCAGGGACAGTATCCACCAGGTCTCTCTCTAGTCTCTAGTCTCCACTCAGGGACAGTATCCACCAGGTCTCTCTCTAGTCTCTGCTCCACTCAGGGACAGTATCCACCAGGTCTCTCTCTAGTCTCTAGTCTCCACTCAGGGACAGTATCCACCAGGTCTCTCTCTAGTCTCTAGTCTCCACTCAGGGACAGTATCCACCAGGTCTCTCTCTAGTCTCTAGTCTCCACTCAGGGACAGTATCCACCAGGTCTCTCTCTAGTCTCTAGTCTCCACTCAGGGACAGTATCCACCAGGTCTCTCTCTAGTCTCTAGTCTCCACTCAGGGACAGTATCCACCAGGTCTCTCTCTAGTCTCTAGTCTCCACTCAGGGACAGTATCTACCAGGTCTCTCTCTAGTCTCTAGTCTCCACTCAGGGACAGTATCCACCAGGTCTCTCTCTAGTCTCTGCTCCACTCAGGGACAGTATCCACCAGGTCTCTCTCTAGTCTCTAGTCTCCACTCAGGGACAGTATCCACCAGGTCTCTCTCTAGTCTCTAGTCTCCACTCAGGGACAGTATCCACCAGGTCTCTCTCTAGTCTCTGCTCCACTCAGGGACAGTATCCACCAGGTCTCTCTCTAGTCTCTAGTCTCCACTCAGGGACAGTATCCACCAGGTCTCTCTCTAGTCTCTGCTCCACTCAGGGACAGTATCCACCAGGTCTCTCTCTAGTCTCTAGTCTCCACTCAGGGACAGTATCCACCAGGTCTCTCTCTAGTCTCTGCTCCACTCAGGGACAGTATCCACCAGGTCTCTCTCTAGTCTCTAGTCTCCACTCAGGGACAGTATCCACCAGGTCTCTCTCTAGTCTCTAGTCTCCACTCAGGGACAGTATCCACCAGGTCTCTCTCTAGTCTCTAGTCTCCACTCAGGGACAGTATCCACCAGGTCTCTCTCTAGTCTCTAGTCTCCACTCAGGGACAGTATCCACCAGGTCTCTCTCTAGTCTCTAGTCTCCACTCAGGGACAGTATCCACCAGGTCTCTCTCTAGTCTCTAGTCTCCACTCAGGGACAGTATCCACCAGGTCTCTCTCTAGTCTCTAGTCTCCACTCAGGGACAGTATCCACCAGGTCTCTCTCTAGTCTCTAGTCTCCACTCAGGGACAGTATCCACCAGGTCTCTCTCTAGTCTCTAGTCTCCACTCAGGGACAGTATCCACCAGGTCTCTCTCTAGTCTCTAGTCTCCACTCAGGGACAGTATCCACCAGGTCTCTCTCTAGTCTCTAGTCTCCACTCAGGGACAGTATCCACCAGGTCTCTCTCTAGTCTCCACTCAGGGACAGTATCCACCAGGTCTCTCTCTAGTCTCTAGTCTCCACTCAGGGACAGTATCCACCAGGTCTCTCTCTAGTCTCTGCTCCACTCAGGGACAGTATCCACCAGGTCTCTCTCTAGTCTCTGCTCCACTCAGGGACAGTATCCACCAGGTCTCTCTCTAGTCTCTAGTCTCCACTCAGGGACAGTATCCACCAGGTCTCTCTCTAGTCTCTAGTCTCCACTCAGGGACAGTATCCACCAGGTCTCTCTCTAGTCTCTAGTCTCCACTCAGGGACAGTATCCACCAGGTCTCTCTCTAGTCTCTAGTCTCCACTCAGGGACAGTATCCACCAGGTCTCTCTCTAGTCTCTGCTCCACTCAGGGACAGTATCTACCATGTCTCTCTCTAGTCTCTAGTCTCCACTCAGGGACAGTATCCACCAGGTCTCTCTCTAGTCTCCACTCAGGGACAGTATCCACCAGGTCTCTCTCTAGTCTCTAGTCTCCACTCAGGGACAGTATCCACCAGGTCTCTCTCTAGTCTCTAGTCTCCACTCAGGGACAGTATCCACCAGGTCTCTCTCTAGTCTCTAGTCTCCACTCAGGGACAGTATCCACCAGGTCTCTCTCTAGTCTCTAGTCTCCACTCAGGGACAGTATCCACCAGGTCTCTCTCTAGTCTCTAGTCTCCACTCAGGGACAGTATCCACCAGGTCTCTCTCTAGTCTCCACTCAGGGACAGTATCCACCAGGTCTCTCTCTAGTCTCTAGTCTCCACTCAGGGACAGTATCCACCAGGTCTCTCTCTAGTCTCTGCTCCACTCAGGGACAGTATCCACCAGGTCTCTCTCTAGTCTCTGCTCCACTCAGGGACAGTATCCACCAGGTCTCTCTCTAGTCTCTAGTCTCCACTCAGGGACAGTATCCACCAGGTCTCTCTCTAGTCTCTAGTCTCCACTCAGGGACAGTATCCACCAGGTCTCTCTCTAGTCTCTAGTCTCCACTCAGGGACAGTATCCACCAGGTCTCTCTCTAGTCTCTAGTCTCCACTCAGGGACAGTATCCACCAGGTCTCTCTCTAGTCTCTGCTCCACTCAGGGACAGTATCCACCAGGTCTCTCTCTAGTCTCTGCTCCACTCAGGGACAGTATCCACCAGGTCTCTCTCTAGTCTCTAGTCTCCACTCAGGGACAGTATCCACCAGGTCTCTCTCTAGTCTCTAGTCTCCACTCAGGGACAGTATCCACCAGGTCTCTCTCTAGTCTCTAGTCTCCACTCAGGGACAGTATCCACCAGGTCTCTCTCTAGTCTCTAGTCTCCACTCAGGGACAGTATCCACCAGGTCTCTCTCTAGTCTCTGCTCCACTCAGGGACAGTATCTACCATGTCTCTCTCTAGTCTCTAGTCTCCACTCAGGGACAGTATCCACCAGGTCTCTCTCTAGTCTCCACTCAGGGACAGTATCCACCAGGTCTCTCTCTAGTCTCTAGTCTCCACTCAGGGACAGTATCCACCAGGTCTCTCTCTAGTCTCTAGTCTCCACTCAGGGACAGTATCCACCAGGTCTCTCTCTAGTCTCTAGTCTCCACTCAGGGACAGTATCCACCAGGTCTCTCTCTAGTCTCTAGTCTCCACTCAGGGACAGTATCCACCAGGTCTCTCTCTAGTCTCTAGTCTCCACTCAGGGACAGTATCCACCAGGTCTCTCTCTAGTCTCCACTCAGGGACAGTATCCACCAGGTCTCTCTCTAGTCTCTAGTCTCCACTCAGGGACAGTATCCACCAGGTCTCTCTCTAGTCTCTGCTCCACTCAGGGACAGTATCCACCAGGTCTCTCTCTAGTCTCTGCTCCACTCAGGGACAGTATCCACCAGGTCTCTCTCTAGTCTCTAGTCTCCACTCAGGGACAGTATCCACCAGGTCTCTCTCTAGTCTCTAGTCTCCACTCAGGGACAGTATCCACCAGGTCTCTCTCTAGTCTCTAGTCTCCACTCAGGGACAGTATCCACCAGGTCTCTCTCTAGTCTCTAGTCTCCACTCAGGGACAGTATCCACCAGGTCTCTCTCTAGTCTCTGCTCCACTCAGGGACAGTATCCACCAGGTCTCTCTCTAGTCTCTAGTCTCCACTCAGGGACAGTATCCACCAGGTCTCTCTCTAGTCTCTAGTCTCCACTCAGGGACAGTATCCACCAGGTCTCTCTCTAGTCTCTAGTCTCCACTCAGGGACAGTATCCACCAGGTCTCTCTCTAGTCTCTAGTCTCCACTCAGGGACAGTATCCACCAGGTCTCTCTCTAGTCTCTAGTCTCCACTCAGGGACAGTATCCACCAGGTCTCTCTCTAGTCTCTAGTCTCCACTCAGGGACAGTATCTACCAGGTCTCTCTCTAGTCTCTAGTCTCCACTCAGGGACAGTATCCACCAGGTCTCTCTCTAGTCTCTGCTACACTCAGGGACAGTATCCACCAGGTCTCTCTCTAGTCTCTGCTCCACTCAGGGACAGTATCCACCAGGTCTCTCTCTAGTCTCTAGTCTCCACTCAGGGACAGTATCCACCAGGTCTCTCTCTAGTCTCTAGTCTCCACTCAGGACAGTATCCACCAGGTCTCTCTCTAGTCTCTAGTCTCCACTCAGGGACAGTATCCACCAGGTCTCTCTCTAGTCTCTGCTCCACTCAGGGACAGTATCCACCAGGTCTCTCTCTAGTCTCTAGTCTCCACTCAGGGACAGTATCCACCAGGTCTCTCTCTAGTCTCTAGTCTCCACTCAGGGACAGTATCCACCAGGTCTCTCTCTAGTCTCTAGTCTCCACTCAGGGACAGTATCCACCAGGTCTCTCTCTAGTCTCTAGTCTCCACTCAGGGACAGTATCCACCAGGTCTCTCTCTAGTCTCTAGTCTCCACTCAGGGACAGTATCCACCAGGTCTCTCTCTAGTCTCTAGTCTCCACTCAGGGACAGTATCCACCAGGTCTCTCTCTAGTCTCTAGTCTCCACTCAGGGACAGTATCCACCAGGTCTCTCTCTAGTCTCTAGTCTCCACTCAGGGACAGTATCCACCAGGTCTCTCTCTAGTCTCTAGTCTCCACTCAGGGACAGTATCCACCAGGTCTCTCTCTAGTCTCTAGTCTCCACTCAGGGACAGTATCCACCAGGTCTCTCTCTAGTCTCTAGTCTCCACTCAGGGACAGTATCCACCAGGTCTCTCTCTAGTCTCTAGTCTCCACTCAGGGACAGTATCCACCAGGTCTCTCTCTAGTCTCTGCTCCACTCAGGGACAGTATCCACCAGGTCTCTCTCTAGTCTCTGTCTCCACTCAGGGACAGTATCCACCAGGTCTCTCTCTAGTCTCTAGTCTCCACTCAGGGACAGTATCCACCAGGTCTCTCTCTAGTCTCTAGTCTCCACTCAGGGACAGTATCCACCAGGTCTCTCTCTAGTCTCTAGTCTCCACTCAGGGACAGTATCCACCAGGTCTCTCTCTAGTCTCTAGTCTCCACTCAGGGACAGTATCCACCAGGTCTCTCTCTAGTCTCTAGTCTCCACTCAGGGACAGTATCCACCAGGTCTCTCTCTAGTCTCTAGTCTCCACTCAGGGACAGTATCCACCAGGTCTCTCTCTAGTCTCTAGTCTCCACTCAGGGACAGTATCCACCAGGTCTCTCTCTAGTCTCTAGCTCCACTCAGGGACAGTATCCACCAGGTCTCTCTCTAGTCTCTAGTCTCCACTCAGGGACAGTATCCACCAGGTCTCTCTCTAGTCTCTAGTCTCCACTCAGGGACAGTATCCACCAGGTCTCTCTCTAGTCTCTAGTCTCCACTCAGGGACAGTATCCACCAGGTCTCTCTCTAGTCTCTAGTCTCCACTCAGGGACAGTATCCACCAGGTCTCTCTCTAGTCTCTAGTCTCCACTCAGGGACAGTATCCACCAGGTCTCTCTCTAGTCTCTAGTCTCCACTCAGGGACAGTATCCACCAGGTCTCTCTCTAGTCTCTAGTCTCCACTCAGGGACAGTATCCACCAGGTCTCTCTCTAGTCTCTAGTCTCCACTCAGGGACAGTATCCACCAGGTCTCTCTCTAGTCTCTAGTCTCCACTCAGGGACAGTATCCACCAGGTCTCTCTCTAGTCTCTAGTCTCCACTCAGG
>NW_028172927.1:0-58165 GCF_963971535.1 Notolepis coatsorum | reverse complement strand
AGTCTCTAATGACAGATATACTATAGCTGTTGGTTTTGTATAGCTTGTAAACAGTCTCTTAATGACAGATATACTATAGCTGTTGTGTTTTGTTATAGCTTGTAAACAGTCTCTTAATGACAGATATAATATAGCTGTTGTGTTTTGTATTGCTTGTAAACTGTCTCTTAATGACAGATTACTATAGCTGTTGTGTTTGTATAGCTTGTAAACTGTCTCTTAATGACAGATATACTATAGCTGTTGTGTTTTGTATAGCTTGTAAACAGTCTCTTAATGACAGATATACTATAGCTGTTGTGTTTTGTATAGCTTGTAAACAGTCTTAATGACAGATATACTATAGCTGTTGTGTTTTGTATAGCTTGTAACTGTCTCTTAATGACAGATATACTATAGCTGTTGTGTTTTGTATAGCTTGTAAACAGTCTCTTAATGACAGATATACTATAGCTGTTGTGTTTTGTATAGCTTGTAAACTGTCTCTTAATGACAGATATACTATAGCTGTTGTGTTTGTATAGCTTGTAAACAGTCTCTTAATGACAGATATACTATAGCTGTTGTGTTTGTATAGCTTGTAAACAGTCTCTTAATGACAGATATACTATAGCTGTTGTGTTTTGTATAGCTTGTAAACTGTCTCTTAATGACAGATATACTATAGCTGTTGTGTTTTGTATAGCTTGTAAACAGTCTCTTAATGACAGATATACTATAGCTGTTGTGTTTTGTATAGCTTGTAAACTGTCTCTTAATGACAGATATACTATAGCTGTTGTGTTTTGTATAGCTTGTAAACAGTCTCTTAATGACAGATATACTATAGCTGTTGTGTTTTGTATAGCTTGTAAACTGTCTCTTAATGACAGATATACTATAGCTGTTGTGTTTGTATAGCTTGTAAACTGTCTCTTAATGACAGATATACTATAGCTGTTGTGTTTTGTATAGCTTGTAAACTGTCTCTTAATGACAGATATACTATAGCTGTTGTGTTTTGTATAGCTTGTAAACTGTCTCTTAATGACAGATATACTATAGCTGTTGTGTTTTGTATAGCTTGTAAACTGTCTCTTAATGACAGATATAATATAGCTGTTGTGTTTGTATAGCTTGTAAACAGTCTCTTAATGACAGATATACTATAGCTGTTGTGTTTTGTATAGCTTGTAAACTGTCTCTTAATGACAGATATACTATAGCTGTTGTGTTTGTATAGCTTGTAAACTGTCTCTTAATGACAGATATACTATAGCTGTTGTGTTTTGTATAGCTTGTAAACAGTCTCTTAATGACAGATATACTATAGCTGTTGTGTTTTGTATAGCTTGTAAACTGTCTCTTAATGACAGATATAATATAGCTGTTGTGTTTTGTATAGCTTGTACACAGTCTCTTAATGACAGATATACTATAGCTGTTGTGTTTTGTATAGCTTGTAAACTGTCTCTTAATGACAGATATAATATAGCTGTTGTGTTTTGTATAGCTTGTACACTGTCTCTTAATGACAGATATACTATAGCTGTTGTGTTTTGTATAGCTTGTAAACTGTCTCTTAATGACAGATATAATATAGCTGTTGTGTTTTGTTAGCTTGTAAACTGTCTCTTAATGACAGATATACTATAGCTGTTGTGTTTTGTATAGCTTGTAAACTGTCTCTTAATGACAGATATACTATAGCTGTTGTGTTTTGTATAGCTTGTAAACAGTCTCTTAATGACAGATATACTATAGCTGTTGTGTTTTGTATAGCTTGTAAACAGTCTCTTAATGACAGATATACTATAGCTGTTGTGTTTTGTATAGCTTGTAAACTGTCTCTTAATGACAGATATACTATAGCTGTTGTGTTTTGTATAGCTTGTAAACAGTCTCTTAATGACAGATATACTATAGCTGTTGTGTTTTGTATAGCTTGTAAACTGTCTCTTAATGACAGATATATTATAGCTGTTGTGTTTGTATAGCTTGTAAACAGTCTCTTAATGACAGATATACTATAGCTGTTGTGTTTTGTATAGCTTGTAAACAGTCTCTTAATGACAGATATAATATAGCTGTTGTGTTTGTATAGCTTGTAAACAGTCTCTTAATGACAGATATACTATAGCTGTTGTGTTTTGTATAGCTTGTAAACTGTCTCTTAATGACAGATATACTATAGCTGTTGTGTTTTGTATAGCTTGTAAACTGTCTCTTAATGACAGATATAATATAGCTGTTGTGTTTTGTATAGCTTGTAAACAGTCTCTTAATGACAGATATACTATAGCTGTTGTGTTTTGTATAGCTTGTAAACTGTCTCTTAATGACAGATATAATATAGCTGTTGTGTTTTGTATAGCTTGTACACTGTCTCTTAATGACAGATATACTATAGCTGTTGTGTTTTGTATAGCTTGTAAACTGTCTCTTAATGACAGATATAATATAGCTGTTGTGTTTTGTATAGCTTGTAAACTGTCTCTTAATGACAGATATACTATAGCTGTTGTGTTTGTATAGCTTGTAAACTGTCTCTTAATGACAGATATACTATAGCTGTTGTGTTTTGTATAGCTTGTAAACAGTCTCTTAATGACAGATATACTATAGCTGTTGTGTTTGTATAGCTTGTAAACAGTCTCTTAATGACAGATATACTATAGCTGTTGTGTTTTGTATAGCTTGTAAACTGTCCTTAATGACAGATATACTATAGCTGTTGTGTTTTGTATAGCTTGTAAACAGTCTCTTAATGACAGATATACTATAGCTGTTGTGTTTTGTTATAGCTTGTAACTGTCTCTTAATGACAGATATAATATAGCTGTTGTGTTTTGTATAGCTTGTAAACAGTCTCTTAATGACAGATATAATATAGCTGTTGTGTTTTGTATAGCTTGTAAAGTGTCTCTTAATGACAGATATACTATAGCTGTTGTGTTTTGTATAGCTTGTAAACTGTCTCTTAATGACAGATATACTATAGCTGTTGTGTTTTGTATAGCTTGTAAACAGTCTCTTAATGACAGATATACTATAGCTGTTGTGTTTTGTATAGCTTGTAAACAGTCTCTTAATGACAGATATACTATAGCTGTTGTGTTTTGTATAGCTTGTAAACAGTCTCTTAATGACAGATATACTATAGCTGTTGTGTTTTGTATAGCTTGTAAACAGTCTCTTAATGACAGATATACTATAGCTGTTGTGTTTTGTATAGCTTGTAAACTGTCTCTTAATGACAGATATACTATAGCTGTTGTGTTTTGTATAGCTTGTAAACAGTCTATTAATGACAGATATACTATAGCTGTTGTGTTTTGTATAGCTTGTAAACAGTCTCTTAATGACAGATATACTATAGCTGTTGTGTTTTGTATAGCTTGTAAACAGTCTCTTAATGACAGATATACTATAGCTGTTGTGTTTTGTATAGCTTGTAAACAGTCTCTTAATGACAGATATACTATAGCTGTTGTGTTTTGTATAGCTTGTAAACAGTCTCTTAATGACAGATATACTATAGCTGTTGTGTTTTGTATAGCTTGTAAACTGTCTCTTAATGACAGATACTATAGCTGTTGTGTTTTGTATAGCTTGTAAACAGTCTCTTAATGACAGATAAATATAGCTGTTGTGTTTTGTATAGCTTGTAAACAGTCTCTTAATGACAGATATACTATAGCTGTTGTGTTTTGTATAGCTTGTAAACTGTCTCTTAATGACAGATATACTATAGCTGTTGTGTTTTGTATAGCTTGTAAACTGTCTCTTAATGACAGATATACTATAGCTGTTGTGTTTTGTATAGCTTGTAAACTGTCTCTTAATGACAGATATAATATAGCTGTTGTGTTTTGTATAGCTTGTAAACTGTCTCTTAATGACAGATATACTATAGCTGTTGTGTTTTGTATAGCTTGTAAACAGTCTCTTAATGACAGATATACTATAGCTGTTGTGTTTTGTATAGCTTGTAAACTGTCTCTTAATGACAGATATACTATAGCTGTTGTGTTTTGTATAGCTTGTAAACAGTCTCTTAATGACAGATATACTATAGCTGTTGTGTTTGTATAGCTTGTAAACAGTCTCTTAATGACAGATATACTATAGCTGTTGTGTTTTGTATAGCTTGTAAACAGTCTCTTAATGACAGATATACTATAGCTGTTGTGTTTTGTATAGCTTGTAAACAGTCTCTTAATGACAGATATCCTATAGCTGTTGTGTTTTGTATAGCTTGTAAACTGTCTCTTAATGACAGATATACTATAGCTGTTGTGTTTTGTATAGCTTGTAAACTGTCTCTTAATGACAGATATACTATAGCTGTTGTGTTTTGTATATCTTGTAAACAGTCTCTTAATGACAGATATACTATAGCTGTTGTGTTTTGTATAGCTTGTAAACAGTCTCTTAATGACAGATATACTATAGCTGTTGTGTTTTGTATAGCTTGGTAAACTGTCTCTTAATGACAGATATACTATAGCTGTTGTGTTTTGTATAGCTTGTAAACAGTCTCTTAATGACAGATATACTATAGCTGTTGTGTTTTGTATAGCTTGTAAACTGTCTCTTAATGACAGATATACTATAGCTGTTGTGTTTTGTATAGCTTGTAACAGTCTCTTAATGACAGATATAATATAGCTGTTGTGTTTTGTATAGCTTGTAAACAGTCTCTTAATGACAGATATACTATAGCTGTTGTGTTTTGTATAGCTTGTAAACTGTCTCTTAATGACAGATATACTATAGCTGTTGTGTTTTGTATAGCTTGTAAACAGTCTCTTAATGACAGATATACTATAGCTGTTGTGTTTTGTATAGCTTGTAAACTGTCTCTTAATGACAGATATACTATAGCTGTTGTGTTTTGTATAGCTTGTAAACAGTCTCTTAATGACAGATATAATATAGCTGTTGTGTTTTGTATAGCTTGTAAACTGTCTCTTAATGACAGATATACTATAGCTGTTGTGTTTGTATAGCTTGTAAACAGTCTATTAATGACAGATATACTATAGCTGTTGTGTTTTGTATAGCTTGTAAACTGTCTCTTAATGACAGATATACTATAGCTGTTGTGTTTTGTATAGCTTGTAAACAGTCTCTTAATGACAGATATACTATAGCTGTGTGTGTTTTGTATAGCTTGTAAACTGTCTCTTAATGACAGATATAATATAGCTGTTGTGTTTTGTATAGCTTGTAAACTGTCTCTTAATGACAGATATACTATAGCTGTTGTGTTTTGTATAGCTTGTAAACTGTCTCTTAATGACAGATATACTATAGCTGTTGTGTTTTGTATAGCTTGTAAACTGTCTCTTAATGACAGATATACTATAGCTGTTGTGTTTTGTATAGCTTGTAAACAGTCTCTTAATGACAGATATACTATAGCTGTTGTGTTTTGTATAGCTTGTAAACTGTCTCTTAATGACAGATATACTATAGCTGTTGTGTTTTGTATAGCTTGTACAACTGTCTCTTAATGAACAGATATACTATAGCTGTTGTGTTTTGTATAGCTTGTAAACTGTCTCTTAATGACAGATATAATATAGCTGTTGTGTTTTGTATAGCTTGTAAACTGTCTCTTAATGACAGATATACTATAGCTGTTGTGTTTTGTATAGCTTGTAAACTGTCTCTTAATGACAGATATAATATAGCTGTTGTGTTTTGTATAGCTTGTAAACTGTCTCTTAATGACAGATATACTATAGCTGTTGTGTTTTGTATAGCTTGTAAACTGTCTCTTAATGACAGATATACTATAGCTGTTGTGTTTTGTATAGCTTGTAAACAGTCTCTTAATGACAGATATACTATAGCTGTTGTGTTTTGTATAGCTTGTAAACAGTCTCTTAATGACAGATATAATATAGCTGTTGTGTTTTGTATAGCTTGTAAACTGTCTCTTAATGACAGATATACTATAGCTGTTGTGTTTTGTATAGCTTGTAAACAGTCTCTTAATGACAGATATACTATAGCTGTTGTGTTTTGTATAGCTTGTAAACTGTCTCTTAATGACAGATATAATATAGCTGTTGTGTTTTGTATAGCTTGTAAACAGTCTCTTAATGACAGATATAATATAGCTGTTGTGTTTTGTATAGCTTGTAAAGTGTCTCTTAATGACAGATATACTATAGCTGTTGTGTTTTGTATAGCTTGTAAACTGTCTCTTAATGACAGATATACTATAGCTGTTGTGTTTGTATAGCTTGTAAACAGTCTCTTAATGACAGATATACTATAGCTGTTGTGTTTTGTATAGCTTGTAAACAGTCTCTTAATGACAGATATACTATAGCTGTTGTGTTTGTATAGCTTGTAAACAGTCTCTTAATGACAGATAATATAGCTGTTGTGTTTTTGTATAGCTTGTAAAGTGTCTCTTAATGACAGATATACTATAGCTGTTGTGTTTTGTATAGCTTGTAAACTGTCTCTTAATGACAGATATACTATAGCTGTTGTGTTTTGTATAGCTTGTAAACAGTCTCTTAATGACAGATATACTATAGCTGTTGTGTTTTGTATAGCTGTAAACAGTCTCTTAATGACAGATATATTTAGCTGTTGTGTTTGTATAGCTTGTAAACAGTCTCTTAATGACAGATATACTATAGCTGTTGTGTTTTGTATAGCTTGTAAACAGTCTCTTAATGACAGATATACTATAGCTGTTGTGTTTTGTATAGCTTGTAAACTGTCTCTTAATGACAGATATACTATAGCTGTTGTGTTTTGTATAGCTTGTAAACAGTCTATTAATGACAGATATACTATAGCTGTTGTGTTTTGTATAGCTTGTAAACAGTCTCTTAATGACAGATATACTATAGCTGTTGTGTTTTGTATAGCTTGTAAACAGTCTCTTAATGACAGATATACTATAGCTGTTGTGTTTTGTATAGCTTGTAAACAGTCTCTTAATGACATATATACTATAGCTGTTGTGTTTTGTATAGCTTGTAAACAGTCTCTTAATGACAGATATACTATAGCTGTTGTGTTTTGTATAGCTTGTAAACTGTCTCTTAATGACAGATACTATAGCTGTTGTGTTTTGTATAGCTTGTAAACAGTCTCTTAATGACAGATATAATATAGCTGTTGTGTTTTGTATAGCTTGTAAACAGTCTCTTAATGACAGATATACTATAGCTGTTGTGTTTTGTATAGCTTGTAAACTGTCTCTTAATGACAGATATAATATAGCTGTTGTGTTTTGTATAGCTTGTAAACAGTCTCTTAATGACAGATATACTATAGCTGTTGTGTTTTGTATAGCTTGTAAACTGTCTCTTAATGACAGATATACTATAGCTGTTGTGTTTTGTATAGCTTGTAAACTGTCTCTTAATGACAGATATAATATAGCTGTTGTGTTTTGTATAGCTTGTAAACTGTCTCTTAATGACAGATATAATATAGCTGTTGTGTTCTGTATAGCTTGTAAACTGTCTCTTAGGACAGATATAATTGCTTGTGAGCCTTATATTTGACTATGTATTGCTAGTTATGTTTATCTGTTTTCTTTGATTATGTTTTGTATTAGTATCCTTGGGTGACTTGAAGGGCACATATACATGATTATGATTATTATGATTATTATACAACATTGTGCACAACAAAAGTATACTTTCACTATTTCTTCAAATTCCACATCTTCCGGTACTCACAGAACTGTCCTGTACGGTAAATGGGGTATTTATATAAGAGATTTTGTCCAAAGCGCTTTACAACTTATGCCTCACCTTCACCCATTCACTCACACAATCACACACTGACAGATTCAGATTCAGATTTCTTTATTCACCATATTGTACAGGTACAAATGGAACGTGATTGACATGTCAGTGCATGATTTTTTCCCAAATAGGAACAACATCATAATAATAATGATAAATAAATAAGTAAGTGCAAAACAGGACAGAACAGTGAGACAACAATAAGACAGTAAAGTGCAGTGGTTGGGGACATGGATACAGTGCAGCATAGTTCAAGTCCAGAGGTCCAGCCCTAGCAGCTCGCCATAGAGGGGGGGTGGAGCAGGGGGACACCTGACTCGTTTACCAGGCGAGCTGCTGAGGGGAAGAAGCTGAGTCTATGGCGGGACTTTAGTGTCTTGGGCAGCCGTAGCCGCCTGCCGTGAGGGAGCATGTTGAAGAGGCCGTGACCCGGTGGGCGGGGTCTGCCATGATCTTCCTCGCCCTCCTCAAGGCCCTGGAGGAATGTAGGTACTCGAGGGAGGGAAGGGGGCAGCCGATCACCCTCTCCGCCGAGTGAATCACCCGCTGCAGCTTGGCCTTGTCCCTGACCGTGGCTGCAGGGAACCAGATGATGATGGAGAGGGTGAGGATGGACTGGATGATGGAGGTGTAGAACTGATCCATCATGGTCCTCGGCAGCCTGAACTTCCTCAGCTGACGTAGGAAGAACATCCTCTTCCGGGCCTTTTTATTGAGAGCGATGGTGTTCAGCTCCCATTTCAGGTCCCGGGAGAGTGTCATGCCGAGGAGGCGGCAGGACTCCACAGAGGCCACCGGGGTGCCTCCCAGAATGATCGGGGTGGGGGTGGGGGGGGGGGGGGGGGGGCGCTGCCTTCCGCCTGAAGTCCACTACCATCTCCACTGTTTTCTGGGCGTTGAGCTCCAGGTTGTTGCAGCTGTACCAGCTCAGCAGCCTCTCGATCTCCCTCCTGTAGGCGGACTCGTCCCCCCTGGATATGAGACCCACCAGGGTGGTGTCGTCCGCAAACTTCAGGAGTTTGACCGAGGGATGCAGAGAGACGCAGCTGACAGCGGAGGTGACCATGCCAGGTGCCGACCTGCTCATGGGAAGCAGTCAGGGGTTAAGTGTCTTTGCTCAAGGACACTTTGACACGCCGCCGGGGGGGATCCGGAATCGAACCAGGAACCTTCTGATTACCAGACGACCTCCTGAGCAACTGTCGCACGCTGTCGTATGTAAAGCCCTATCCATACCCAATCCCAAACCTCTATCCATCTACCACCAGCCAGCGAGGGGAAACAAACACAGAGGTTTATTTGCAAATACTAGTCACCCCTATCTCTCCTGGCGCAGGCTGGGCCACCACGCAGGTTGTATTCGCAGGGCGATCATCAGTTAGCCACTTAAGGGCCCATGGTCCCTAAATCAGCCCTCGTTTTACTGTGTTGTACAAAAGAGATAATGACCCTCATTCATGAAGAAATCATTGTACATTCAAGCACTGATGACCGCAATGAAAGCTGTCCCGTGAGAGCGATGACCCTCCCCCGTGCCCTGACGAGCAGGTGGGCACCTCGCATCGGTGTGTGAATGTGTGAGTGTGAGGAACTAAATTGTAAAGCGCTTTGGATGCTCTTATATAAACGCATCGTCACTACAGAACCTTTTACCTGTGATGATAGATGAGCAGCTGACTGGCGCGTGGGAGAACCGCCGCTCTTCTAGAATCACAGGTAGAGATGATGTCTATCATCCCTCATTTCGTCTACTTACTCTCTCTCTCTCTCTCTCTCTCTCTCTCTCTCTCTCTCTCTCTCTCTCTCTCTCTCTCTCTCTCTCTCTCTCTCGCTCTCGCTCTCTCTCTCTCTCTCTCTCTCTCTCTCTCTATCTCTCTCTCTCTCTCTCTCTCTCTCTCTCTCTCTCTCTCTCTCTCTTCTGCTGTGACCTGGAATGAAGCTGGAAGCAACATCCCAACTGACATGTTTCTGACATAATTGAGAAATGCTGCAAGTCAACACAGCATGAATAAAAGATTATCTACCCCCGAACCAAGAGAAATACTTGACTGGCAGATCTATGTTCCTACAGCCCTATGTTCCCTCAGCCCAATGTTCCTACAGCTCTATGTTCCTACAGCCCTATGTTCCCTCAGCCCTATGTTTCTACAGCCCTATGTTCCCTCAGCCCTATGTTCCCTCAGCCCTATGTTTCTACAGCCCTATGTTCCCACAGCCCTATGTTCCCTCAGCCCTATGTTCCCACAGCCCTATGTTTCTACAGCCCTATGTTTCTACAGCCCTATGTTCCTACAGCCCTATGTTCCTACAGCCCTATGTTCCCACAGCCCTATGTTCCTACAGCTCTATGTTCCTACAGCCCTATGTTCCCTCAGCCCTATGTTCCTACAGCCCTATGTTCCCTCAGCCCTATGTTTCTACAGCCCTATGTTCCCTCAGCCCTATGTTCCCACAGCCCTATGTTCTCACAGCCCTATGTTCCCTCAGCCCTATGTTCCCACAGCCCTATGTTCCTACAGCCCTATGTTCCCACAGCCCTATGTTCCTACATCCCTATGTTCCTACAGCCCTATGTTCCTACAGCCCTATGTTCCTACAGCCCTATGTTCCCTCAGCCCTATGTTCCCACAGCCCTATGTTCCTACAGCCCTATGTTCCCACAGCCCTATGTTCCTACAGCCCTATGTTCCTACAGCCCTATGTTCCTACAGCACTATGTTCCCTCAGCCCTATGTTCTCACAGCCCTATGTTCCCTCAGCCCTATGTTCTCACAGCCCTATGTTCCCTCAGCCCTATGTTCCCTCAGCCCTATGTTCCCTCAGCCCTATGTTCTCACAGCCCTATGTTCCTACAGCCCTATGTTCCCACAGCCCTATGTTCCCACAGCCCTATGTTCCTACAGCCCTATGTTCTCACAGCCCTATGTTCTCACAGCCCTATGTTCCCTCAGCCCTATGTTCCCTCAGCCCTATGTTCCCTCAGCCCTATGTTCTCACAGCCCTATGTTCCTACAGCCCTATGTTCTCACAGCCCTATGTTCCATCCATTGCTGGTTAATAACTGAACTGAGTACAAACATGGTGAACTATGAGGAGCCAGATATTCAAGTGTTTGGGTTCCATGAGCAGAACCACGAGGGAACATGTTGCGTGTCGATGTGTCCTTGAGCAAGACACTTAACCCCTAACTGCTCCCGATGAGCAGGTTGGCACCTTGCATGGTTGCTTTTGTGTGTAAATGTGTGAGTGAATGGGTCAAATGTGAGGAACAAATTGTAAAGCGATCTGGAAAAAAGGGCTATATAAATGCACTATTTACCATTTAAACTAAATATCATAGTTTTCGCTTTTTGGGTCATTCTCCCCATCATAATTATATTTTAAACATTGGCCATCTCCTCATGTCTGGCTTTGTTATTCTGATTTATGTGATATGGATTATGATAAAACACAAGATACTTGTGCCCCAATGATAAGGATAAACGCTCAATGAAGAAACCCAATGGCCGTCACAACCCACCGTGCAAAAAGCAGCAAGAAGCAGCATATATCACTAGGGTATCAATTCCTGACACTAATATCACACATGAAACAGCAACAGCAAAGAAGAAAATTAATACTCCTACCCCCCATTGTTTACTTTGGCCCCCAGCTGACATTATTTATCTCCAACCAAACCCACTGACTGCCTCTCAATGCTTCTTCTGACATCTCATTTACCGCTTTTCACAAACTCTGCCCACAAATCCCCAACTCTCCCAATAATGATGACGTCGATCGTGCTATAAATCCTCTGCATCCTACTTCCACCAGACAAACCCTGAGCTTTCCATCCTCACTGTTCAGTTTCTGCTGCCAAGTCTGCATATCTCAGCTTTCTCCTTTCGTACGCCTCCTCCTCCGCCTCCTCCTCCCAGGGCACGGTCAATTATATAAAGTAAACTAACCGCGGACTACAAGACCATAATAGTAGGTCAGGCCTCAAGTCAGTGCTAACTATCTCTCATGAAACAACCATTTTCCCTCCAAAATCTACCTGCATCTCCATTTAGGTGGCCTGACTCACGCCTGCCTAAACACCTATCCCCTCCTCTACATTTCTCTCCCTAACCCTAACCCTCCATCCGGTTACATCCTGAATCCCCCTGTACTCTTCTACTTTCAACTCCGTGATAGAAAATCTTCATAAGTATCTTCGGAAATATCGTCGTAAGAACAAACTTACGTAAGATCTCCTCCGGATTCCTGAACGAGTGAAAAGGTGTTTGTAAATAGCCAATGAGTTCTCAGCTGCCCTCCCCCAAATGAAGAACGTCACTCATTCTTAACCCTTTCACTACCACACTACCAAATGGTTAACCCTTTCACTACCACACAGCAGACGGTTAACCCTTTCACTACCACACTACAGAAGGTTAACCCCGTTCACTACCACACTACAGAAGGTTAACCCCTTTCACTACCACACTACAGAAGGTTAACCCTTTCACTACCACACTACAGAAGGTTAACCCCTTTCACTACCACACTACAGACGGTTAACCTTTCACTACCACACTAAAGAAGGTTAACCCTTTCACTACCACACTACAGACAGAGGCAGACCGTCTGTAGTGTCGTAGTGAAAGGGTTAACCTTCTGTAGTGTGGTGGTGAAAGGGTTAACCTTGGTTATTTTTGATGCGCTTGTTTTGAGCCACAGACCTTGAAAGACCTGGGCCCTCATTCATCAATGTGTGCGTAGAACATGTTCTATTTCCACACGTAAGCACGGAATGTAGAACTAGTGTACGCACAGGGAAGTCGGGATTCATCACACGTGCGTACGCAGGCTCTACGCACACCTGTCATGATGAATCCCACCTTGGCTCTGCGCCGCGGCTCGTGCACGCTTTCACGTATTTGCATACCAGAAACGCCCCGATTAACCATATACGGTAATGGAATACACCCATGAAATGTGGAAAAATGGACTAAGCCGAGGGAAGCGTGTCATGAGACAGGCTGACAGACGTGTACACTTACGGTGATGTCGGATATGATATCTATTAACCATTGCTGCCTGGGCAGCGCAAACACTAATAAATACTGCGCTGGAATATGACTGCCTTTTCCCGTGTTGTTTGATTAATACCCAGGGATTAAAGTTCTCCTCAATTTTATTCCAAATCGCGATGGATCTCCCGTCAATTTTCTACCTGCTGCATATGATTTCTAGAGGCATACTACAATCTATTTTGATGTCAGTATTGGGTAGCAATGAATCTCACTGCATGTATGATGTAGCCTGCCTTTCAATACATGAACTTGAATTCCATCATGTTTGTGTGCGGGACTCACAAGGCTGTTGTCACAATGGGTGGTACCGGTACAGACAGTAATAATAACAGTCCACACAATATCACGATCCATGCCATAGCCTATGTTCTATTAGGACATGATCTGTGACGGCAAATGTTCTGATATCATACTCTGACAGCATGCCTATGATCAACAAAAACGCGAACTTGAATCCCATCATATACATAGTCTGTCCACTATCTGGTGTCATTGCAATGCGTTTTCTATTCTTTCTTATACAGTAAAAAGGGGGAAGAACACTATATTCATATGACTTGTATTCTGCTTACAGCTTCGAAATTCCACTTGTTTCGTTTAACGTAAAGCCTTTTAAATATAATCAAAACGTTCCCGTGTTTCTGCGGTCTGCGCAAAATAATAACGAGTTGAGCTTTATGATTTATGATGAATTGAAAATGGGGGACCCTGATGTAAACAAGACGAAAGTTGGTCTGCATCCCCAATTAACAATTGTATGTACTGAGCTGTACTGTACTGTACCCATTCTGCAATCTGTTAATAAACTTTTCAATCAATCAATCAATCAAGCTACGCGGAGCGCAGTCAGTCAGTAGCCTACACCCCGTATATTCCGATAACGCTATATAAACCATGCTGCATTCATTCTGAGAGAAAGATCTATTATTCCAAATGCTATTTATAGGGTTTTGACCATAATTACACTACTGTTGCTATTTTACAATGAACTATAATGAACTACGGTTCGTACAGAACATGCCAGTGTTATTATGCACAGAAGCTCATTTCCTTGTTGTAATAATATGTTCTACCACTGGGCGCCAGGTACGCCTGGTCTGACCTGTGCGTAGATGTAAGCACGGAGTCAAGTTCAAATCGAAATTGATGAATCCCACTCTTTGCTTAGAAATGATCGTACGCACAGGGTAAGCACAGATCTGTGCGTAGAACACGTTGATGAATGAGGGCCCAGGAGCTGTTTCTGTTAACGATGCTTGCTGGACTACGTTACCCATGAGCCATTGCAATAAACATAACCCCTCCCCCGCCTAACACCTTGCAGGTGAGCTGCAGGAGAGGAGACATAGCTCTGTTTATGTGATGTGATGATATGAGAGACAGTCTTACAGTTGAACTGTAATGGAAACCCTGTGTGGGGATTTACAGTAACTCAAAAGAAGGAGAGGAACAGAGGCTTTGGTATCACACATCTTTTTTAAAATATGTATTCAACTCACACTGTAAAAACATACAACAAAGAGCTGACAATGGCAACAGAGGGGATTATTCTGTTTGAGGAAAAAGTTATCACAGCGGAGCATTAAATCAAAACGCTAGACTGAACTTATAAGTTTCAACTATAAAAACTGGGAAATATTACAGCTGCACTATCTAATAATAATTAACCTAATTACACGTCGTACTCAGTTTAGAAAATAAGGAGACAGATAGAGAAAATTTCAAAGCATTCAAAATGGCCAATATCTCCATTTCGACCTATTTCTGAATTGCGCACCATTTTGGGATTTTCTGAAGAATCGTGAGCTCCTAAACAACCTGACCTAGACCGTGCCGGGTCATATATATATATATATAGATAGATAGATAGATAGATAGATAGATAGATAGATAGATAGATAGATAGATAGATAGATAGATAGATAGATAGATAGATAGATAGATAGATAGATAGATAGATAGATAGATAGATAGATAGATAGATAGATAGATAGATAGATAGATAGATAGATAGATAGATAGATAGATAGATAGATAGATAGATAGATAGATAGATAGATAGATAGATAGATAGATAGATAGATAGATAGATAGATAGATAGATAGATAGATAGATAGATAGATAGATAGATAGATAGATAGATAGATAGATAGATAGATAGATAGATAGATAGATAGATAGATAGATAGATAGATAGATAGATAGATAGATAGATAGATAGATAGATAGATAGATAGATAGATAGATAGATAGATAGATAGATAGATAGATAGATAGATAGATAGATAGATAGATAGATAGATAGATAGATAGATAGATAGATAGATAGATAGATAGATAGATAGATAGATAGATAGATAGATAGATAGATAGATAGATAGATAGATAGATAGATAGATAGATAGATAGATAGATAGATAGATAGATAGATAGATAGATAGATAGATAGATAGATAGATAGATAGATAGATAGATAGATAGATAGATAGATAGATAGATAGATAGATAGATAGATAGATAGATAGATAGATAGATAGATAGATAGATAGATAGATAGATAGATAGATAGATAGATAGATAGATAGATAGATAGATAGATAGATAGATAGATAGATAGATAGATAGATAGATAGATAGATAGATAGATAGATAGATAGATAGATAGATAGATAGATAGATAGATAGATAGATAGATAGATAGATAGATAGATAGATAGATAGATAGATAGATAGATAGATAGATAGATAGATAGATAGATAGATAGATAGATAGATAGATAGATAGATAGATAGATAGATAGATAGATAGATAGATAGATAGATAGATAGATAGATAGATAGATAGATAGATAGATAGATAGATAGATAGATAGATAGATAGATAGATAGATAGATAGATAGATAGATAGATAGATAGATAGATAGATAGATAGATAGATAGATAGATAGATAGATAGATAGATAGATAGATAGATAGATAGATAGATAGATAGATAGATAGATAGATAGATAGATAGATAGATAGATAGATAGATAGATAGATAGATAGATAGATAGATAGATAGATAGATAGATAGATAGATAGATAGATAGATAGATAGATAGATAGATAGATAGATAGATAGATAGATAGATAGATAGATAGATAGATAGATAGATAGATAGATAGATAGATAGATAGATAGATAGATAGATAGATAGATAGATAGATAGATAGATAGATAGATAGATAGATAGATAGATAGATAGATAGATAGATAGATAGATAGATAGATAGATAGATAGATAGATAGATAGATAGATAGATAGATAGATAGATAGATAGATAGATAGATAGATAGATAGATAGATAGATAGATAGATAGATAGATAGATAGATAGATAGATAGATAGATAGATAGATAGATAGATAGATAGATAGATAGATAGATAGATAGATAGATAGATAGATAGATAGATAGATAGATAGATAGATAGATAGATAGATAGATAGATAGATAGATAGATAGATAGATAGATAGATAGATAGATAGATAGATAGATAGATAGATAGATAGATAGATAGATAGATAGATAGATAGATAGATAGATAGATACTTTATTAATCCCCTTGGGGAAATTCAGGGTATCTCACATAGCTCACACAATATACAGACATTGATAGTTTCTCTTGACAGTCGTTCACAGTTATGTCTGCACATCATAAATTAAAATGTAAGCACATGATAAAAATGCAAGTAAATCATATCTACCAATAAAAACATGATGAGATAAACGCAGGTGTATAAAACATGTGTATAAAAACAGATGTGTAAAAACAGGTGTGTGGGGAACAGGGAACAGGTCAAAGGTCAAGGTCCCCCGCACTATACAGTCTGAATACTCTATCTCTCCTAACGGTTGTGTAATATTATTTGGAGGAAGGCCCATTTCTAAATGTTTTCCTGTATCTGAGTAAGTCTTTTTTTTTTTTTTAATTATATCCCTCTACCTCTTGCTTTGAGGTTCCCTTTCTCCCTTTCCTCCCTTTCCTTGGCTGAACATTCATTTAGGAGATATAAATAGTCTGCAGCCAATACGGAAATGAGAATACATTAGAATTAGAACATAATGAATAAAATTAGCTTGCAGACATCTTGGTCACAAACATTTTCATTTAATTAAATTTACAGCGATGACAAGCTTATAAAACAAGACGCAGTTTATCAGCAATTACATACGTATTGGCACAACAAATACAAATAAACCAGAAAAACTAAAAACAGCCACGACAGTTACAAGTCGACACGCGGTGGTCGGAGATCACGCTTTTAAACGCAGCGAGAGAAGGAAGAACCTTCAGCTTCAGAGGAAAAAGCTGTTTCTCCAGGTTCAGAGCAAACTGGAGAAACCATAAGAACCAACCAGTCATTTGAACGTGTTGAATGGGTTCCAAGATTCCATTCCAACAGCGTTGTGATGTAAGAGGGTTAAGGTAAGAACCTGTACGTTCATATAATGTAAAAAAAATATTTTTGAAGCTTGCTTGATATGGCCCTTGATCTTAAAATTATGCATTTATAACAACGGCTTGTCTAAAGTCACATTGACCTGCAGTAAAATATCTTAACGTCAACTATAAGGTTGACTAAGGTTTTCCTGTAAGCTGACAATGTGGTGTTGCTTGTCAGTCAGTTACTCATCTCCACTGTAGAGATCACCCTTATTAACAGTGTTGTCAAGAAGGGTAGATTAGCAATAAGCAATAATAATAAGAGTCAGTCACATGGAATGACAGAAAGGTGTACAATTGTACAATTCGGCAGGCCTACCATTCTGTCCGCCGTGCTGCGCTGGGCAACAGTCATCACCATCTCATCCACCTGATCCCTCGCTACAGGCAGAGATTAAAACTATCAAAACCTGTAGTGCGGAGCTTCAGAGTGTGGTCCAGTGAGGCATGCGAGTGTCTCCGCGCCTGGCTGGAGAGGGCAGGCTGTGACCAGGACGAGGGGGCGGGGCCTGAGGTTGGAGAGGGCAGGCTGTGACCAGGACGAGGGGGCGGGGCCTGAGGCTGGAGAGGGCAGGCTGTGACCAGGACGAGGGGGCGGGGCCTGAGGCTGGAAACAACCTGGATGACTACACTGTAACAAGCTTGATAATAATAAACAAACCTGTTCAGCTATAAAGAATGAGAGTACTGGAACAGTGTTAAATTCAAAGTGTTGTATTAACCAAAAAGAAGATCAAAATAAATGGGGCACCCCATAGCAACGTATGGTACAACAAAAATCATCTCAAACCAATAAGAACGGTCCCGTCAGCTTTACAGTCCATTCGCCCCAACATAAATGTTTACCATGTCTAATGTACCGTATGTTACCATGTCTAATGTAACCATGCTAATGTTACCATGTCTAATGCAACCATGCTATAATGTTACCATGTCTAATGTAACCATGCTAATGTTACCATGTCTAATGCAACCATGCTATTATGTTACCATGTCTAATGTAACCATGCTAATGTTACCATGTCTAATGCAACCATGTTATAATGTTCAGGCCTACCCGACCATGCAGCCTGCATGGTAGAGCTAGTATTGTCCAGCAACACTCAAACCTTTGAGTGTCCAAAAGGTGAATAGTCCTGGGTTGATCCACATCTTAGAAAAAGGAAAGGCAAAAATAGTAATCCACTGGGAAGCACCACTGCAGCTGACCTGTCCTTGGTTACTGAATAATGTTTTTGGAGGCCTGGCAAAATCCCTCCTTCCTCTCACAAAAGCAGTAGCAAACACAACTCCATGAGGCCATGATTCCAATCAAAGATGGCCCCCTGATGATTAGGACCGCCCCTAACCACACCCATACCTGGAATCTTAAAGGTCAAGTGACCCAAATATGCTGACATTTGCACATCCTAACATTTTGGGCCCACACTTCACTTATCAACACATTGACATCTTCTTCATAAAGTAACGCATGTTACACATCCCCCCCACCAAGCGTAGTACCACCGCCATAAAACATCTTCATGTTCTCAACATGCAAGGTTTCATGGGTGGTGGGACTGCTATCCATGGCTACTCTGTAGTTCACTGACCCTAAATGTCTGAGAACTGTGGCTGGCCCTCTCCACTTTGGAGCAAGTTTTGCCATAAACATGACCTTGGCATCAGACTGTGGGTGCAGCTTAACCCATACCTTCTCTCCTACTTGGTATGTGACAGGAGACCTCCTTCTATTGTAGCTTCGAGCTTGATGCTCCTGGGCCTGAGCCACATTTTGCTGAACTTGTTGCAGGATTTGCTGTTGCCTTTCTAACATGGAGTAGGCCTTTTGGTCCGGCTTGGGAGGCTGATATAGAAGTCGCTCCAGAGGTCCTTTCAATTTTCTTCCCAGCGCAATCTCTGCGGGAGTGAACCTAGTACTCTTATGGTAGGCGGTGTTGATGGCAAAGCGGAACTCGCCCAACCACAGATCCCAATCCTGATGGCCTGTACGTTAATGCCAAGCAAGCAGTGCAAAAATGCTTCCGCATTCGTCACCGCACGCTAGTGCGGTAAAGCGCCCTTCTTTTCAGACAAATGCTACCGTGCGTGCACCGGCGGCGGCGTGCTCGCTCAGGTGCGTGCGTGCGCCGGCGTGCTCGCGCGAGGTGCCCGCGCATGCGACACGAGCGGAGCTCAATATATATCAGTCACCGCCCCTTATTCAGTATCTAGCAAATAGCTCAATTGGCTAGGACACATGGCTGTGGATCCTATGGCTTGTTTGCTGGCGAGTTCGAATCCCATCGAAAATATTTTTTAACGTGATTTTTTTTTAACGTGTATTCTTTCGCCGATTAAGGTTAGGCATTGTTTCGGAGTTGGTTAAGGTTAGAACGGTTAAGTTTAGGCGCTGTTAAGGAGCTGGTTAAGGTTAGAGTTTGTCAAAGAGAATGGCAATATAATTTCTAAGGTTAAGGTTAAGGTTAGGCATTGTTTCGGAGTTGGTTAAGGTTAGAACGGTTAAGTTTAGGCGTTGTTAAGGAGCTGGTTAAGGTTAGAGTTTGTCAAAGAGAATGGCAATAGACAGCCTATTTCCGCGCGACCTGGGCGCTGGGCGGCGGAAAATGAAAGGCGCATTACTGCATGCCACTACGGCAAATTTTTGCACTGCTTGCTTGGCATAAAGCTACACGCATCCTGATGCTGATCTTTGACGTAAGAGGCCACCATGGTCTTCAGGTTTCTGTTGACTCTCTCGGTCAAGTTAGTTTGGGGGTGGTAGCTTGTGGTCAGTTTTTTTACTACACCCCACTGGCGACAGAGTTCTTTTAAGAGATGGCTGGTGAACTGTGGACCCCTGTCAGATAAGAGGTACTTTGGGGTTCCCCAACGAAGGAAGATCTCCTGTCTGAGGATATGTATTATCTTTGGTGTTTTGGAGTCTCGTAAAGGGAAGTGTTCCACCCACTTAGAACAGTAGTCTACTATAACCAGAAGATACTGATTCCCCTTCTTACTTCTGGGGAAAGGACCCATCAAGTCAATCCCCAACATCTCCCCTGGTTCGCTGACCGTGGTGGACTGAAGGAAACCCGCCGGTTTCTGACACCCAGGTTTGTACTGCTGGCATATGAGACAGTTCTTTGTATAGGCCCACACATCATTCCTGACTTGAGGCCAGTAGGCTACCTCCAGCAGTCGCAACAGTGTCTTCAGCCTTCCCATGTGACCACTAAGCGGGTTGTCATGATAATACTTCAGAAAGGACTCCCTTAGTGATCTAGGCACGAAAAGCTGTAACTTGTGGCCTAGAGTTTGACCAGGTATTTGTCTGAACAGGATTCCATTTTCAAGAACATAGACTATCCGACTTGCTTTAGGATTTCCTTTTCCTATCTCCTCCATCAACGCTTGGGATTCTGCGTCAGCAGCTTGGGCGTCAGCAATCTCTGCCCAATCCGTTGGTAGATCGCATCCTGAAGAATCACTTTTGTTCTGCTTGGTCACACAGGCCGCAGCGATGGAGTCTGGGGTTGTGAACGCCCGTGACAAAGCATCAGGTACCACGTTCAATTTTCCCTTCCGGTATACCACCTGGAAATCTAAATCCTGAAGCCGAATGGTCCACCTGATGAGCCTTGATGTGGGTTAGGGGTTGTTGAAAGCCCAAACAAGGGCAGCGTGGTCGGTAATTACTTCAAACCGTTGACCCTCGATCAAGGCCCGCCACTTCTCCACGGCCCATACAACAGCAAGACATTCTCGCTCTGCGACAGAATAGTTGATTTCAGCTGGCTTCAACAATCTTGAGGCAAAAGCAAGAACATGGTCCTGTCCGTCTCTCTGCTGGGTCAGTACGGCTCCCAAGCCAATCCCACTAGCATCGGTCTGCAGTGTGAATGGCAGGCTGTAGTCTGGCTGTTGCAAGATAGGAGCTGACTGGAGTGCTGCCTTGAGGTCCTCGAATGCGCCTTGGCACTCTGGTGTCCATTGCCATTTTACATCTTTCTTTTTCAGGGCATTAAGGGCTGCAGACTGTTCTGCAAACCTAGGAATGAACCTATGGTACCAGCCCACCATTCCCAGAAAACGTGCGACCTCCGGTAGTGTCCTGGGAGTAGGAAAGGCCTGGACTGCCTCAACCTTTTGGTTGCACTTCTTGAGGTTCAAGATGAGGTTTGCCTTCTGCAGGCGGAGAAAAACATCAGCCAGATCCTGAAGGTGCTGTGCTTCAGATTTTGAATAGACTATAATGTCATCTATGTAAACAAAGCACGTGACTCCCTTAAGATCGGCTAGCACCACTTCCATTAAGCGCTGAAACGTAGCAGCAGCATTCTTCAAGCCAAAAGGCATGACTCTAAATTCAAAGAGTCCGGCATGGGTCACAAAGGCAGTTTTCTGCCTACTGGCTGGATCCATCCTCACCTGCCAGTAGCCACTTTTGAGGTCTAAGGTGCTGAACACCTTTGCACCATTCAGCGATTCCAAGATTTCATGAATGTTTGGCATAGGGTAGGCATCAAGAGGGGTCTTGGAGTTGAGACCCCTATAGTCCACACAGGGGCGATCGCCTCCATCCATTTCTGTAACAAGCTTGATAATAATAAACAAACCTATTCAGCTATAAAGAATGAGAGTACTGGAACAGTGTTAAATTCAAAGTGTTGTATTAACCAAAAAGAAGATCAAAATAAATGGGGCACCCCATAGCAACGTATGGTACAACAAAAATCATCTCAAACCAATAAGAACGGTCCCGTCAGCTTTACAGTCCATTCGCCCCAACATAAATGTTTACCATGTCTAATGTACCGTATGTTACCATGTCTAATGTAACCATGCTAATGTTACCATGTCTAATGCAACCATGCTATAATGTTACCATGTCTAATGTAACCATGCTAATGTTACCATGTCTAATGCAACCATGCTATTATGTTACCATGTCTAATGTAACCATGCTAATGTTACCATGTCTAATGCAACCATGTTATAATGTTCAGGCCTACCCGACCATGCAGCCTGCATGGTAGAGCTAGTATTGTCCAGCAACACTCAAACCTTTGAGTGTCCAAAAGGTGAATAGTCCTGGGTTGATCCACATCTTAGAAAAAGGAAAGGCAAAAATAGTAATCCACTGGGAAGCACCACTGCAGCTGACCTGTCCTTGGTTACTGAAGAATGTTTTTGGAGGCCTGGCAAAATCCCTCCTTCCTCTCACAAAAGCAGTAGCAAACACAACTCCATGAGGCCATGATTCCAATCCAAGATGGCCCCCTGATGGTTAGGACCGCCCCTAACCACACCCATACCTGGAATCTTAAAGGTCAAGTGACCCAAATATGCTGACATTTGCACATCCTAACATATTGGGCCCACACTTCACTTATCAACACATTGACATCTTCTTCATAAAGTAACGCATGTTACAACACAGACACCGTGATATCCTTCATCAGCCTCTGCGAGGAGGTGTGTGTCCCCCTCCGCACTAGGAAGATCTTCAACAACAACAAACCCTGGTTTTCAGCCCGACTCAGGCGGCTGAGGTCGGAGAAGGAGGTGGCCAGGCTCAGTGGTGATGCTCATCGGTTCAGGCAGGCCAAGCACAAGTTCACCAAAGAGGTGAGGGAGGCGAAACTTCGCTTCTCAGAGAAACTGCGGCAGCAGCTCTCTGAGGGGAATTCCTCCTCCGTATGGAAAGGCCTCAAGACCATTACTAACTATAAGCCGAAGTCACCACAGGCGCCTGATAACCTCCCTCTGGCGAACGAGCTAAACACATTTTACTGTAGGTTTGAGAAAGAGGTTCCCCCCCGCCCTCTTCCTCCACCCACTCGGCCACAACCTCCATCCCCCCACCCCAGTGCCCCCCCCCCCCCCCCCCCCCACATCCCCCCACCCCCCTCCCCTCTCTCTGTCAGTGTGAGAGAGGTGAAACGGCTGTTTTCCAGTCAGAATCCCCGGAAGGCGGCCGGCCCGGACTCTGTCTCCCCCTCTGCCCTGAAGCACTGTGCTGACCAGCTCGCACCGGTGTTTACCACCATTTTTAATGCCTCGCTGGAGCTGTGTCACGTCCCGGCATGCTTCAAGGCCTCAACCATCATCCCCGTCCCCAAGAAGGCCAAGGTCACGGGCCTTAATGACTACAGACCTGTCGCCCTGACCTCTGTGGTCATGAAGGTCCTGGAGCGCTTTGTCCTGGCCCACCTGAAGCTCATCACTGATCCTGTGCTGGACCCGCTGCAGTTCGTGTACAGAGCCAACAGATCCACAGAGGATGCTGTGAACATGGCTCTGCACTACACGCTGGAACATCTGGACTGCGCGGGCAACTATGTCAGGATCTTGTATGTGGACTTCAGCTCGGCCTTCAACACCATCCTTCCACCCATCCTGGAGCACCAGCTATCCCTGCTGCAGGTGCCGGCCTCCACTTGCAGGTGGATTATCGACTTCCTGTCCAACAGGTCTCAGCGGGTGAAGCTGGGGAAGAGCATTTCCAGCTCTAGGTCCACCAGCACCGGTTCCCCGCAGGGCTGCGTCCTGTCCCCACTACTGTTCTCCCTGTACACCAACAGCTGTGCCTCTCTACACCCCTCGGTCAAACTCCTGAAATTCGCTGACGTGACACAGCTTCAGCGAGGCATTAAAAATGGTGGTAAACACCGGGGCAAGCTGGTCAGCGCATGACTCATCTCCAGGGGGCACGAGTCGGCCTACAGGAGGGAGATCGAGAGGCTGCAGAGCTGGTGCAGCTGCAACAACCTGGAGCTCAATGCTCTAAAGACAGTGGAGATGGTAGTGGACTTCCGGAGGAAAGCAGCCCCGCCCCCTCCCATCATGCTGGCAGCCCCGCCCCCTCCCATCATACTGGGAGGCACCCAGGTGGCCTCCGTGGAGTCATGCCGATTCCTTGGCATGACCATCTCCCGGGATCTGAAGTGGGAGCTAAACATCACGGCCTGCTCAAAAAGGCCCAGGGGAGGATGTTCTTCCTCCGGCAGTTGAAGAAATACAAACTGCCGAGGACCATGATGGCCCAATTTTACACGGCCATCATCGAATGGATTCTCACCCACTCCATCATCTCCTGGTTCCCCGCTGCAGCGGCAAAAGATCTCGCCAAGCTGCAGCGGGTGATTCTCTCCGCGGAGAGGGTGATCGGCTGTCCCCTGCCCTCCCTCAGGTCCCTGCACGACTCCAGGGCGCTGAAGAGGGCGAGGAAGATCATGGCCGACCCCTCCCACCCCGGTCACAGCCTCTTCACCCTGCTCCCCTCTGGGAGAAGGCTGAGGATCCCAAAGGCTGTGAAAGCTCATCACAGACTGAGCTTCTTCCCCTCAGCCGCCAGGCTGATCAATGCCTCAGGTCCCCCTCCGCCCCCAAGTGACACTGGCACAATAACACTGGCAAAAATACTGGACTGGGACTGACCTGGAACTCTGCACGTTACTTTATACTGTATACACTTTATATATATTTATTCAAATTATTAATCCTTCACTGCACTGTCTTTGTCCTGTGTCTGTTGTTGCTGTTTGTTAAGTGGAAAAAAGTTATCTATGTACAAATGCATATACTGTAATTGCCGTAACAATTACCAATGTGTTTACACTACAATCGATTAAAATATTTAACTTGATTAATCACATGATTGTCCATAGTTAACTCGCGATTAATCACAAATTAATCACATTTTTTTTCCTACCTTAAACGGATCTTTTTCAAGTTCCAAGTTTTAATACTCTTATCAACATAATCAAATAATAGGGGAAAGAAAACATTAGGAACTTGTTACATTCACCCACACAAGGACTGATTAATCACCCCCCCTCTCTCTCTCACACACACACTCTCCCAGCTCTCTTTCTCTCTTGCCCCTTCCTCATTTCTCTCACCCCCCTCTCTCTATATATATATCTCACACACACACACACACTTCAGAAACAAACATAGTATCAATGAAAGCATCAATAATACACCTGAGTGAAGTAAAAAATATATATAATAAAAAAAATAAAAAATAAATATTAAAAGTTAATCGTGAGTTAAAAAGAAATAGTGGCGTTAATAGAATCGGGCGATAAAGCGTTAATACCACGTTAACTTTGACAGCCTTAGTTTACACATATGGCTCATTAAAGGAATCTGACACAGTCTCTGCCTTGCTTCTCTCTCTCTCTCTCTCTCTCTCTCTCTCTCTCTCTCTCTCTCTCTCTCTCTCTCTCTCTCTCTCTCTCTCTCTCTCTCCACAGTGAAGGATATGTATGCAGTATACCAGTAGATATATATTCATGCACCTCCCTCTCTCTCTGTCTGTCTGTCTGTCTGTCTGTCTGTCTGTCTGTCTGTCTGTCTGTCTGTCTGTCTGTCTGTCTGTCTGTCTGTCTGTCTGTCTGTCTGTCTGTCTGTCTGTCTGTCTGTCTGTCTGCTCTCTCTCTCTCTCTCTCTCTCTCTCTCTCTCTCTCTCTCTCTCTCTCTCTCTCTCTCTCTCTCTCTCTCTCTCTCTCTCTCTCTCTCTCTCTCTCTCTCTCTCTCTCTCTCTCTCTCTCTCTCTCGTTAGTCAGGTATATGGTTCAGGTGTGCTGCTGTCAAAGATCAATGGGCTAGATAAATACACGAGAGCACAATAACACGACTGACTGGGAAAACACAGAGCGAGAGCGAGAAAGAGAGAAAGAGAGAAAGAAAAGCCAGGCAGCGCCAGCGTGTGAGTCATACTGGCCAGCAGCTTGACTAGTAAGAGTAGGTATGGTTATTTGGATCCCCATTAGCCACAGCAGTGCTATTGTAATACAGAATTGAGGGGATCTTTGTAACAAGAATATTCCTAGTTAATAGAAGGAGTGAGCAGAGTAACCCATTTTTGACAAGTAAACTAAAAAGTCAAAGAAAAGTTAAACAATTGTACATCGCTGCAACATTAGTTCTGCACTCACAGCAAATCGCTATACATGCTGCTTTGTTTTGTACCATTTGTAATTTTTTCAGTTTATTCATCGTTACATTAGACCATACTATTGGACAATAGTCAAGATTGGACAAAATTTACAGCATTATTGTACATGCTATCATACATACAGTAGTTACATATATATGGGTTATATGCAGTATATTCAGACAGATATGGATATATATTATGCTGTAAATATAAACATACATTTATATATATGGTATATACAGCACTATTGTACATGCTATCATACAGAGTTATATCAGTAGAACAGTCCTGTTTCTTCCAACTGCGCATCATTAAAAAAATCAAGTCCTTCCTCTCCCCGCAGCGACCTTCATAAAGTCATCCTCATGCTCATTTTCTCACGATTGGACTTCTGCAATTCCCTCTACTCTGGTCTCCCGGACAAAACCATCCTCCCCCTCCAGCGTGTTCAAAATGCTGCTGCCAGGCTGGAGTCAGGCACCAGGACGAGGGACCACATCTCTCCCGTCAGGCTGCTCTCAGGCACCAGGACGAGGGACCACATCTCCCCCGTCAGGCTGCTCTCAGGCACCAGGACGAGGGACCACATCTCCCCCATCAGGCTGCTCTCAGGCACCAGGACGAGGGACCACATCTCCCCCGTCAGGCTGCTCTCAGGCACCAGGACGAGGGACCACATCTCCCCCGTCAGGCTGCTCTCAGGCACCAGGACGAGGGACCACATCTCCCCCGTCAGGCTGCTCTCAGGCACCAGGACGAGGGACCACATCTCCCCCGTCAGGCTGCTCTCAGGCACCAGGACGAGGGACCACATCTCCCCTGTCAGGCTGCTCTCAGGCACCAGGACGAGGGACCACATCTCCCCCGTCAGGCTGCTCTCAGGCACCAGGACGAGGGACCACATCTCCCCCGTCAGGCTGCTCTCAGGCACCAGGACGAGGGACCACATCTCCCCCGTCAGGCTGCTCTCAGGCACCAGGACGAGGGACCACATCTCCCCCGTCAGGCTGCTCTCAGGCACCAGGACGAGGGACCACATCTCCCCCGTCAGGCTGCTCTCAGGCACCAGGACGAGGGACCACATCTCCCCCGTCAGGCTGCTCTCAGGCACCAGGACGAGGGACCACATCTCCCCCGTCAGGCTGCTCTCAGGCACCAGGACGAGGGACCACATCTCCCCCGTCAGGCTGCTCTCAGGCACCAGGACGAGGGACCACATCTCCCCCGTCCTCGTCTCTCTCCACCGGCTCCCAGTGAGGGAGAGAATCAACTTCAAAACCATGCTATTCACCTACAAAGCCCTCAATGGTCTCGCTCCGGCCTACATCGAGGAACTCTTGGTCCAACAACCCGTCAGCTCCAGGTCCCTCAGACCAATTGTGTCTGAGGGTCCCGCGGGCCAAACTGGTGAAAGCGGGTTTCCGGGCCTTTGCAGTGATGACGCCGACACTGGAATAAGCTCCCTTCATCAAGTCTGCCAACACCGTACAGACATTCAATGCCTCGCTTAAAACCCACCTTTTCGCTCTGGATGATCACGGAGTTACTTTGCTGTTGTGTTGTGTGTCTGAGGTGTTCTTATGTTCTCTGTCTGTCCGTTGCCTGGTTCCCTGTCTCCTTTGTCCTGTTGTGTTGTGTGTCTGAGGTGTTCTTATGTTCTCTGTCTGTCCGTTGCCTGGTTCCCTGTCTCCATTGTCCTGTTGTGTTGTGTGTCTGAGGTGTTCTTATGTTCTCTGTCTGTCCGTCTGCCTGGTTCCCTGTCTCCTTTGTCCTGTTGTGTTGTGTGTCTGAGGTGTTCTTATGTTCTCTGTCTGTCCGTTGCCTGGTTCCCTGTCTCCTTTGTCCTGTTGTGTTGTGTGTCTGAGGTGTTCTTATGTTCTCTGTCTGTCCGTCTGCCTGGTTCCCTGTCTCCTTTGTCCTGTTGTGTTGTGTGTCTGAGGTGTTCTTATGTTCTCTGTCTGTCCGTTGCCTGGTTCCCTGTCTCCTTTGTCCTGTTGTGTTGTGTGTCTGAGGTGTTCTTATGTTCTCTGTCTGTCCGTCTGCCTGGTTCCCTGTCTCCATTGTCCTGTTGTGTTGTGTGTCTGAGGTGTTCTTATGTTCTCTGTCTGTCCGTTGCCTGGTTCCCTGTCTCCTTTGTCCTGTTGTGTTGTGTGTCTGAGGTGTTCTTATGTTCTCTGTCTGTCCGTTGCCTGGTTCCCTGTCTCCATTGTCCTGTTGTGTTGTGTGTCTGAGGTGTTCTTATGTTCTCTGTCTGTCCGTTGCCTGGTTCCCTGTCTCCTTTGTCCTGTTGTGTTGTGTGTCTGAGGTGTTCTTATGTTCTCTGTCTGTCCGTCTGCCTGGTTCCCTGTCTCCTTTGTCCTGTTGTGTTGTGTGTCTGAGGTGTTCTTATGTTCTCTTTCTGTCCGTCTGCCTGGTTCCCTGTCTCCATTGTCTTGTTGTGTTGTGTGTCTGAGGTGTTCTTATGTTCTCTGTCTGTCCGTCTGCCTGGTTCCCTGTCTCCATTGTCCTGTTGTGTTGTGTGTCTGAGGTGTTCTTATGTTCTCTGTCTGTCCGTTGCCTGGTTCCCTGTCTCCATTGTCCTGTTGTGTTGTGTGTCTGAGGTGTTCTTATGTTCTCTGTCTGTCCGTTGCCTGGTTCCCTGTCTCCATTGTCCTGTTGTGTTGTGTGTCTGAGGTGTTCTTATGTTCTCTGTCTGTCCGTCTGCCTGGTTCCCTGTCTCCATTGTCCTGTTGTGTTGTGTGTCTGAGGTGTTCTTATGTTCTCTGTCTGTCCGTCTGCCTGGTTCCCTGTCTCCATTGTCCTGTCCATTTATTCCTATTCTTTTTTTTCCCCGGCCTGCGCCCCGGACCGATGTAAAAATGGGCTGGGGGGGGGCGCATTATAAATGAGAATATCATATCATATCATTATTAATGATTACTATGGTGACAGTGTAGGGCAGCTTGTAACAGTCACACATGATGTGCCTATTGTATTTCTGTGTTGTTATTTAGTTGCAGTGCCATGTTTGGTCACTAAGTGGCGCTCCATTGTTTTGTACCTGATGTAGCTACAGGCTTCATTTGATTGAACCTGAGCCAGTGACTTCTTCTTCACTTCCTGTTCCACCTGACGTCCGACAGCAGCGTCAAGCGTCAACTGGTTATAGTAGTTCTCTAGTAACGACGTGGCTAGTGTTTGTGATCACCATTTATTGATATAGTTGTGTACATTGAATGAATGCCACATGGCCAGCCATCGTATGGTCATAGTCCTCATTTTTTATGTTGTTAATAATAAACGGGTATGTACAAAATCCCAAAAGCGACAACGTCTGGTAAGCTACTTGCTAAGCTATCCTGGTGCTATTATTTTCATGTTGAAAGGTTGACGTCACACAGCCAGACACCGTCACCAGCTGTATACAGTGACAGCACAGCAGTAGGTAGGTACACATTGAGTCTCCAGTATATTACAGGATATTAAACGGACGGTTTAACGAGATGTATTTTGTCCTCCTCTCCGACGCGAGGCTGGTGTTCGTCTCGCTGAGTGACTCGCCGTGTCGTAAGCCTTCACCTCATGCGTCCGTCAGCCACTCAACCAGCCTGGTTCCAATCAAACGTTGAACAACATTATTTTTTCCCTTGAGAAGAGAAATGTGTCCAATTAGGGGTTCGGCCTCGCATCGCTGGGAACGCAATTAACTCCTCCGTGCCTGCAGAGGCAAAGAGTCATGTGCCTTAATGTCGTTCGCCCATTTTGCATTAAATTACCATTTTCACCGTTTGCGTCAAATTGGAACACTGACGTCCTCCGTTAAAGGGAATCTAAATATATTACATTTAGGGTATGATTCATAACTGGGCTGTCGTGATCTAGGAGTCTCGGATGAACAAGACGGTTTGCATGGACGGTTTGCGTTCCCAGCGATGCGTCAACCCACTGTTTATTTTTCTCATTATTTTGTATTCTGATTGAATGTTATATATATATATATATATATATATATATATATATATATATATATATATATATATATATATATTTATGTGTTTCAAAGATGCACAGAGGGAATTTGAACCCTGATTTTTTTTTTTTTTTGTATTTCTGGTTGACAGGAACAGTCTGTATTTCTTTTTCTGTATTTTCTTTTCTGATTAGTAGAACAATTATTGCTGAATCAGTCTGAACCGTTTTGGACTGTGGCACGCTGTGGCAGTGTGTGGCACGCTGTGGCAGTGTGTGGCATCAACCCTCTGGACTGTGGCACACTGTGGCATCAACCCTCTGGACTGTGGCATCAACCCTCTGGACTGTGGCACGCTGTGGCATCAACCCTCTGGACTGTGGCACGCTGTGGCATCAACCCTCTGGACTGTGGCATCAACCCTCTGGACTGTGGCATCAACCCTCTGGACTGTGGCATCAACCCTCTGGACTGTGGCATCAACCCTCTGGACTGTGGCATCAACCCTCTGGACTGTGGCATCAACCCTCTGGACTGTGGCACACTGTGGCATCAACCCTCTGGACTGTGGCATCAACCCTCTGGACTGTGGCACGCTGTGGCATCAACCCTCTGGACTGTGGCACGCTGTGGCATCAACCCTCTGGACTGTGGCATCAACCCTCTGGACTGTGGCATCAACCCTCTGGACTGTGGCATCAACTCTCTGGACTGTGGCATCAACCCTCTGGACTGTGGCATCAACCCTCTGGACTGTGGCATCAACCCTCTGGACTGTGGCATCAACCCTCTGGACTGTGGCATCAACCCTCTGGACTCTGTTCTGTCAGACCGTTGATCTTTAAAGCCCGTTATTGATAACCTCTTTATGAGGATTCTTCACTGTTAGAATGGAATATTGGAACCTATTCAACTCAATCTAATGACTGGATGGTTCTTAGGGTCCAGTGTGTTCTGATCTAATGACTGGATGGTTCTTAGGGTCCAGTGTGTTCTGATCTAATGACTGGATGGTTCTTAGGGTCCAGTGTGTTCTGATCTAATGACTGGATGGTTCTTAGGGTCCAGTGTGTTCTGATCTAATGACTGGATGGTTCTTAGGGTCCAGTATGTTCTGATCTAATGACTGGATGGTTCTTAGGGTCCAGTATGTTCTGATCTCATGACTGGATGGTTCTTAGGGTCCAGTGTGTTCTGATCTCATGACTGGATGGTTCTTAGGGTCCAGTATGTTCTGATCTAATGACTGGATGGTTCTTAGGGTCCAGTGTGTTCTGATCTAATGACTGGATGGTTCTTAGGGTCCAGTATGTTCTGATCTAATGACCGGATGGTTCTTAAGGTCCAGTATGTTCTGATCTAATGACTGGATGGTTCTTAAGGTCCAGTAGGTTCTGATCTAATGACTGGATGGTTCTTAGGGTCCAGTATGTTCTGATCTAATGACTGGATGGTTCTTAGGGTCCAGTATGTTCTGATCTAATGACTGGATGGTTCTTAGGGTCCAGTATGTTCTGATCTCATGACTGGATGGTTCTTAGGGTCCAGTGTGTTCTGATCTCATGACTGGATGGTTCTTAGGGTCCAGTGTGTTCTGATCTAATGACTGGATGGTTCTTAGGGTCCAGTGTGTTCTGATCTAATGACTGGATGGTTCTTAGGGTCCAGTATGTTCTGATCTAATGACTGGATGGTTCTTAGGGTCCAGTATGTTCTGATCTAATGACTGGATGGTTCTTAGGGTCCAGTATGTTCTGATCTAATGACTGGATGGTTCTTAGGGTCCAGTGTGTTCTGATCTCATGACTGGATGGTTCTTAGGGTCCAGTGTGTTCTGATCTCATGACTGGATGGTTCTTAGGGTCCAGTGTGTTCTGATCTAATGACTGGATGGTTCTTAGGGTCCAGTATGTTCTGATCTAATGACTGGATGGTTCTTAGGGTCCAGTATGTTCTGATCTAATGACTGGATGGTTCTTAGGGTCCAGTATGTTCTGATCTCATGACTGGATGGTTCTTAGGGTCCAGTATGTTCTGATCTAATGACTGGATGGTTCTTAGGGTCCAGTGTGTTCTGATCTAAAGACTGGATGGTTCTTAGGGTCCAGTATGTTCTGATCTAATGACTGGATGGTTCTTAGGGTCCAGTGTGTTCTGATCTAATGACTGGATGGTTCTTAGGGTCCAGTATGTTCTGATCTAATGACTGGATGGTTCTTAGGGTTCCTCCAGTGTGTTCTGATCTAATGACTGGATGGTTCTTAGGGTCCAGTATGTTCTGATCTAATGACTGGATGGTTCTTAGGGTCCAGTATGTTCTGATCTCATGACTGGATGGTTCTTAGGGTCCAGTATGTTCTGATCTAATGATTGGATGGTTCTTAGGGTCCAGTGTGTTCTGATCTCATGACTGACCAACACACTGACCAACACACTGACCAACACACTACTGACCAACACACTGACCAACACACTACTGACCAACACACTGACCAACACAGTACTGACCAACACACTGACCAACACACTACTGACCAACACACTACTGACCAACACACTACTGACCAACACACTGACCAACACACTACTGACCAACACACTACTGACCAACACACTACTGACCAACACACTGACCAACACACTACTGACCAACACACTACTGACCAACACACTGACCAACACACTACTGACCAACACACTACTGACCAACACACTACTGACCAACACACTACTGACCAACACACTACTGACCAACACACTACTGACCAACACACTACTGACCAACACACTACTGACCAACACACTACTGACCAACACACTACTGACCAACACACTACTGACCAACACACTGACCAACACACTACTGACCAACACACTACTGACCAACACACTACTGACCAACACACTACTGACCAACACACTACTGACCAACACACTACTGACCAACACACTACTGACCAACACACTGACCAACACACTGACCAACACACTACTGACCAACACACTGACCAACACACTACTGACCAACACACTACTGACCAACACACTACTGACCAACACACTACTGACCAACACACTGACCAACACACTACTGACCAACACACTGACCAACACACTACTGACCAACACACTACTGACCAACACACTACTGACCAACACACTACTGACCAACACACTACTGACCAACACACTACTGACCAACACACTACTGACCAACACACTGACCAACACACTACTGACCAACACACTGACCAACACACTGACCAACACACTACTGACCAACACACTGACCAACACACTACTGACCAACACACTACTGACCAACACACTACTGACCAACACACTACTGACCAACACACTACTGACCAACACACTACTGACCAACACACTACTGACCAACACACTACTGACCAACACACTACTGACCAACACACTACTGACCAACACACTGACCAACACACTACTGACCAACACACTGACCAACACACTACTGACCAACACACTACTGACCAACACACTGACCAACACACTGACCAACACACTACTGACCAACACACTACTGACCAACACACTACTGACCAACACACTACTGACCAACACACTACTGACCAACACACTACTGACCAACACACTACTGACCAACACACTGACCAACACACTGACCATTCTGGTCTCCCATAAGGACTTGGCAGTAGTGGAGAGGACCCTTAGTGAGGAGCTATCAAATGTGCAGACATGGCTGTCAGATAACAAACTATCTCTTCATCATCTAGGGAAAACAGAGGCCATCCTGTTCGGATCAAAGAAACGGCTTGGTAAAGAAATTGAAATGAAGGTAAGAGTAGGTGAGACGCAAATAACAAACAAGGACTCTGTAATACAGTATATCTAGGCTGCATACTGGACACACATCTTACAGGAGAGGCCATGGATAAAACAGCCCACACTAAAATCTGCCAGAAAATTACATTCCTAGCTAGACAAGGGGAACTACTGGACCAGGCAACTCCTCAGCATGCCTCTCCGCGGACCTATATATTTTATGCATAGCGTGGGTGGTGATGATGATGATGATAGAAACCGCTGTGGCGCATACATTTACATTTACATACAGTTGAATGCTGGTATTATACTCACTGAGGGACACGAAGAAGTCAAGTCCGATGGGATTTGGGAATCTCAAATACAAATCGGGATTGGAATAAAAAATGCATTTATATTAAACAATACAGAATATACAGCACTTCTTGGGGTCTGTAGGGTAAGCACTTATTCCCTCCCCCCTGAACATTTATGGAGATGTATGGGCCTTTTAAGTCAGTGATAAAAGTGTCTTTCAAGGATAAGTGAGCTCCTGCACTGATTATTATAGTTCAATATTCAATATTTGATCACCAAAACCCCCCAAAAAGCATAAAAAGGGCGCCCCCCGCCCAAAAAGGACCCTTAAAAATCGCGTTTGATTACGGTTAATATATACACACAAGTGTAGTCCCCTTTTTTTAGCCTTTGAGCACCTGCCCCTCTAAAGTCCTGTGCACGTCCCTGGCACTCACCTAGGGCCAACTTTCTTTAGGCAACTAAACTGGCTTCCGGTCAATAAAAGGGTAATTCACATTAAATTAGGTCTTACACACACACAAAAAAATACAGCTCCGAAATATCTATCCAATTACTTTAATAGATTCCGTGACAATCATTCATACTCCACTAGAAGGAGCAGTGCGGATTTTATTCTGCCAAAATTCAACTCACTAATGGGCACAAATACTTTTTTATATTCTGCGGCATTGTGGCCCTGAAAAACATCGAAGAGGGGGGAAGCTTTAGACGTGCCACAAAGAAATGGCTAGCCAGTGAAATATAGAGTAGCCACGTCTAGGAAGGAGAGGGTAGGGCGTGTTTTATGGGGTTGCTATATGTTTTATTATGATGCTCTATGTTTTTATTATGATGATCTATGTTTTATTATGATGCTCTATGTTTTATTATGATGCTCTGTTTTATTATGACGCTCTATGTTTTATGATGTCTGTCCATGTCCAAAATCAGCGACCATGATGGAAATAAGTGCTTGCACTTTCTCATGTTTTTATCCCTTGGATGCTGTCTTTTACTCCACAATAAAAATCAATCAATCAATCAGTACACTGTTGTGTAGAATCGCTTATCGCTCCTGCCATGGAGGATAAGTTAGCTTGCTATTGATAGTATTACCTTGCCTTGCATTCTCGTTTGTATACTCTGTCATGTACTCTGTCATGTGCTTATGTAGCACCGTCGCCTGTTTTGTTTTGTGCCAAGTTTTGGAGACAGTGTTTCTCCCCCTTGCTTTCCCCGTTTTGACATCTAATTCAGTTTATGTATTTTACGCGACAACGTGTTTTGGAGACAGTGTTGTCTCTCCTTTTTATTTCCGCGTTTTTGGAGACGAGAGTAGTCTCCCATTTTGTTTGTGCGTCGTCATCGGCGTGTGTGCCTTTTTTTTTTTTTTTTTTTTTTACATCTCCAGACTATAAATAAACAGTCTTTGTTGCTGTGCAATAAGAGACAACCTTGGACTTATGGGACTGAGCCACATCGAATGAATACCGTCGGTTGGCAGGGAAGGAAGGGGTTAATTACATTGTTTCTCTGTATGTCTGTCTTTGCTGTAACGTGGTTGTCTTGTGTTTAAATTTGTTCTAATGCAGTGTTGTGTGTTCTGATCAACAGACACGTGGAGATGTATCTTATCTTATGTGTGAGTAGGTGCCTGCGTGTGTCTGTGCCCTTATATGGGCTGGTGAACTTCCTGTGTGTGTATGTGCCCTTATATGGGCTGGTGAACTTCCTGTGTGTGGCTGTGCCCTTATATGGGCTGGTGAACTTCCTGTGTGTGTCTGTGCCCTTATATGGGCTGGTGAACTTCCTGTGTGTGTATGTGCCCTTATATGGGCTGGTGAACTTCCTGTGTGTGGCTGTGCCCTTATATGGGCTGGTGAACTTCCTGCGTGTGTCTGTGCCCTTATATGGGCTGGTGAAGTTCCTGTGTGTGTCTGTGCCCTTATATGGGCTGGTGAACTTCCTGCGTGTGTCTGTGCCCTTATATGGGCTGGTGAACTTCCTGTGTGTGTCTGTGCCCTTATATGGGCTGGTGAACTTCCTGTGTGTGTCTGTGCCCTTATATGGGCTGGTGAACTTCCTGTGTGTGTCTGTGCCCTTATATGGGCTGGTGAACTTCCTGCGTGTGTCTGTGCCCTTATATGGGCTGGTGAACTTCCTGTGTGTGTCTGTGCCCTTATATGGGCTGGTGAACTTCCTGTGAACTGGCTCGGTCGCAAATGGCGTTACGTCTCAGAGAGCAGAGGGGGAGGGGGTAGGGGGCATCACAACGCAATGTCCAACTTATGCTGATTTTGGGAAAACTGGACACGCCACAGCAAAAATGTGTATTATCTATATGAGTGATTTGAGAAGTACGTGTGTTTTGGGCCAAAAAAAGTCACGAGATTGAATGAAAACTGGGGCCATGGAAGCAGAGTTCATACACATTACCGAGGATGAAGATTTACACTTAAAAGTCGATTTGGGGCATTTTACCTTTGGCTGACACTGCCCACAAAGTAACAGCAACCAGGGTTGGAGCCAACCGAGTTCAACGTGGCAGGGAAGCGAATGAATAACTCTCTCTCTCCCCTCACAAGTACGTCAACACTAAACCTTTAGAAACCATGACCGTCATTAACCTTAAAAGGTGCTTTAAGAACTATTCAGAAGAATATTGCAAACGTGGCAGGCGTATGGACACCACAGGGCATCAGGTTGATGCACTGGCACGCTGGTGCCGGGATAACGGCCTGCTCCTGAACATTGGTAAAACCAAGGAGCTGATGGTGGATTATAGGAGAACACAGCAGGGGACACACACGCCACTGTGGATAAACGGGGCTATCGTGGACAGGGTGAGCAGCTTTAAGTACCTGGGGGTCCACATCACAGAGGACCTGACATGGACAACACACATAGACACTGTGGTAAAAAAGGTGAAACAGCGCCTCTACCACCTGAGACAGTTAAGGAAGTTCAGAGTATCTGGGAAGATACTCCAGTCCTTCTACTCTGGGGCTGTGGAGAACATACTGACTGGGAACATCACTGCCTGCTATGGAAACAGCACGGCACAGGACAAGAAGGCCCTACAGAGAGTGGTGTGCTCAGCAGAGGGTACCACAGGTATGGCACTACCAACCCTGCAGGTTCTATACAACAAGAGGTGCAAATCCAGAGCCTGCAGAATAATGAAAGACCCTCACCACCCCAACAACAGACCCTCACCACCCCAACAACAGACCCTCACCACCCCAACAACAGCCTGTTCAAGCTGCTGCGGTCAGGCAAGCGCCTCCGCATACATGCAGCAAGAACAGAGAGACTCAGACTCAGCTTCTTCCCTCAGGCAACATTCTGCACTCGCGCACAGTCACACACACAAACGCACCATAGGTCACTTTAAACACACAAGAAAAGGACACTTTAGAGGAAGGGATAAAAGGACATTTTAAGAAAATAAATGGTTGTGATTATTGCATAGTTTGATTGATTGATTGAATACTTTATTTTGACACAATCGTAGGACAAACATTTGAAAGACAAACAATAACAGTGTCAACACGCTGGTCAAAAATGGATAAAACACAATAAAGCCAAGGCTTGTTTCCATTGTGGTAGTATAGCTAGTAACAGCAAGTATAGCATAGGGACATAGAAGTAAAACTGTATATTGTATAGGAGTGTACATAGGACCCAGTGCCTTGAAGTGATTTATTAACATGTCTATTTTATCATGTCTATTCTACTTATTTTTTATTACCATTTACTATTATTACTATTGTATTCTTGCACAATCTTAGCGGGCATGGCCAACTGCATTTCACTGTATGCCCTGGTACTGTATGTATGTGATAAAGAAACTATTGAATCTTGAAACTTGAATCTAGTTTTGATGCTTAAATGGGGCGTTTTAGTGAATATAAGAGTAAAGTTGGACATGAAATCGTGGGAGAACTCATATTACTGAGTAATGTTACATTTAGCGGGTCAATATGTTCATCTGTTGTTGCCTATTGTTCTTTGCCATGTTATGATTATTTGCAGCATATTTGTTTTATGCTTTGTTTGTCTGGAGAACATTTGTCACTTTGGTTATTTATTTAATTTAATAAACAAACATTTGCACATCTGTCCACTCCCATGTTGATAAGAGTACACTTGGAAAAGGTCCGTTTAACTCTTTTCACGGCCATACCCGAGTATAGTCGGGTTATCTCGCCAACGGTTGAGCGCCAGATGGGATCATTGAAATTATTCTTTTTGAGTACCTCCTGGCTAAGGTAAGGACCCCCTATGTCTATTTTACCGAACCTGAAACATGTTTCTGTAACGATCACAGACAGTGGGTTACTTTACCAGACATAAACCAGGCTTCTTCTAACAATCGGATTTTCGGGGTAAGACTACCCCCCCCCCCTCCCCCCTTGATGATTTTGTGAAGGTACATGTGTACATATGTACATGTTATATACCTTTGATTTGGGAGTATTCAGGGTTTCAGGGAATCAACCAGAATGATATTCGGGCTCATTGCACACAATGCGTCCTATCTCGCGATCTATGAAAAAATACTGGATTATTCCGGAAATGGGCCGCTGTTTAGCATGTAGCGTGTAACAAACGACAGTGTGTAGAAATGAACTGATTAGTCAGTAATGGACTATGAACAATGCCTGTCACATGAGCCATACTATTGTCTCCATAGCTATAATACAGAACACACGATGGGTCTTGTTATGGAAAATATTAAAGGACAAAAGATGAGCCGTTGTATAAATCATTCTGAGTCGAGTTATTAAAAAATAGAAAGCATTAGTTTAATTATTTCCTCTGTGGCCACAGCAGAAAAGGACAGTTTACATTCAGAGACAACAATGTTCACACACAAGCGTCTGACCATAAAGTGACAAAGAGGTCTGGTCAGAACGTACATGACACACACTTGCAAGACGTAACATTATACATCAGATATGATGATGAATAGTAAATAAAAATGGTTCCCAGTTACGGGAAGTAATAACACAACCTTGCTTTGGCTGGCCGGGGAGATAACCTTGGTAGAAGAGGAAAAGGTTTAAGTCATCCTCTCTCAGAGTCCTTAAAGGAACAGTCGAATATGTATTTTCACACAGATGTATAGATAACATTCCCATCACAGTCTGCAAACATAGCTGAAATGGTCATTAACGCTGGCGCCAAACCGTGCAGCTGGCGAAAGCTAGTGGCCATGAATGAGTTAAGGTGCACGTGGAGGCCTGAGGAGTAAAGACACGGAAAGCCTGACAGCTGGGGTTCCAAGATAGTTGGAGCCAGAGGTGTTACATTAACACCCCAGAGAACTGTCCTGCTGCCCATTATACCACACATGCAGAAGCCTACACACACACACACACACACACACACACACACACACACACACACACACACACACACACACACACACACACACACACACACACACACACACACACACACACACACACACACACACACACACACACACACACACACACACGTGTGAACATTAACATGCTCATCTTTCCATCCTTGTGGGGACATTAGGTAAAAGCGCAACACACACTCACACACATCCACATGTCCTCCTATAGCCGGGACTAGTGGTCGAGATCCACCGTCCGATTGATTTAATTAGAAAGCTGGAAGGCGAGCAGGCGGGAGGGAGGCTGGTCTCTGATTGGTTGAATTAGACAGCTGGACAGCTGGTCTTTGTCAGCGAGCTGATTAAGCCCAACAATGACACCATGGTTTGCAATCATTTTTAAATACACTTACCGACTATGACTTCTTCAGCCGTCAGCCTCCTCCAACACGGCTGGAAACCAATGAGAAATAAGCATTCAGGATTTGGGGAAAAGACCGTGCAAAGAATGACAAGAAAAAGTATAATGAAAGTGAAACCACGCAAATGGACAAATGAAAGTGAAACCACGCAAATGGACTAATCCAAGTGAAACCACACAAGTGGACTAATCCAAGTGAAACCACGCAAGTGGACTAATCCAAGTGAAACCACGCAAGTGGACTAATGAAAGTGAAACCACGCAAATGGACTAATCCAAGTGAAACCACGCAAGTGGACTAATCCAAGTGAAACCACGCAAGTGGACTAATCCAAGTGAAACCACGCAAGTGGACTAATCCAAGTGAAACCACGCAAGTGGACTAATCCAAGTGAAACCACACAAATGGACAAATGAAAGTGAAACCACACAAATGGACAAATGAAAGTGAAACCACACAAATGGACCCTCGCCCCTGTTACCCTCATCTGAACTGGAGGACAGGGACCTGAAGAGAATGGATGAGTTGGAAGATATACTTGGGTTATTTCCTCTAGACCCGGGCAGAATGAAGATCTACTCTGTATCAGCTGTTTCCTTTTCATCCTCCCACCTGTCACAGATCTGTCAGGTAAAATATCCAATGAACATTGTATTGCTCAGACTCCAGTATGTACCTGTCTTCTACATAGTGTTATGGAAAATGTATTTTCCATAACAATAGGTATAGTTTATTTATTTTTTACGCAGGGACAGAGCACATTAATCAACATCTTCAGTTTCCACATCAGTGTAAATGAGCCAGAAGGAGCCAATGAGCTAGTCTTCATCTGTAGTCCCTGCCTGCATGTCTTCATGGTGTGGGAGGAGCCTGCATGGTGTGGGAGGAGCCTGCATGTCTTCATGGTGTGGGAGGAGCCTGCATGTCTTCATGGTGTGGGAGGAGACCAGAGGAAACCCACATGAACACGGGGAGAACATGCAGACTCCACACAGAGAGGTCCCCTGCTGGGGTTCGAACCCAGGACCTTCTAGCTGTGAGGCAGCAGTGCTAACCACTGAACCCAGGACCTTCTAGCTGTGAGGCAGCAGTACTAACCACTGAACCAGGACCTTCTTGCTGTGAGGCAGCAGTGCTAACCACTGAACCAGGACCTTCTTGCTGTGAGGCAGCAGTGCTAACCACTGAACCAGGACCTTCTAGCTGTGAGGCAGCAGTGCTGACCACTGAACCAGGACCTTCTAGCTGTGAGGCAGCAGTGCTAACCACTGAACCAGGACCTTCTAGCTGTGAGGTAGCAGTGCTAAACACTGAACCAGGACCTTCTTGCTGTGAGGCAGCAGTGCTAACCACTGAACCAGGACCTTCTAGCTGTGAGGCAGCAGTGCTAACCACTGAACCAGGACCTTCTTGCTGTGAGGCAGCAGTGCTAACCACTGAACCAGGACCTTCTTGCTGTGAGGCAGCAGTGCTAACCACTGAACCAGGACCTTCTTGCTGTGAGGCAGCAGTGCTAACCACTGAACCAGGACCTTCTTGCTGTGAGGCAGCAGTGCTAACCACTGAACCAGGACCCTCTAGCTGTGAGGCAGCAGTGCTAACCACTGAACCAGGACCTTCTTGCTGTGAGGCAGCAGTGCTAACCACTGAACCAGGACCTTCTAGCTGTGAGGCAGCAGTGCTAACCACTGAACCAGGACCTTCTTACTGTGAGGCAGCAGTGCTAACCACTGAACCAGGACCTTCTTGCTGTGAGGCAGCAGTGCTGACCACTGAACCCAGGACCTTCTAGCTGTGAGGCAGCAGTGCTGACCACTGAACCCAGGACCTTCTTGCTGTGAGGCAGCAGTGCTAACCACTGAACCAGGACCTTCTTGCTGTGAGGCAGCAGTGCTAACCACTGAACCAGGACCTTCTTGCTGTGAGGCAGCAGTACTAACCACTGAACCAGGACCTTCCTGCTGTGAGGCAGCAGTGCTAACCACTGAACCAGGACCTTCTAGCTGTGAGGCAGCAGTGCTAACCACTGAACCAGGACCTTCTTGCTGTGAGGTAGCAGTGCTAACCACTGAACCAGGACCTTCTTGCTGTGAGGCAGCAGTGCTAACCACTGAACCAGGACCTTCTAGCTGTGAGGCAGCAGTGCTAACCACTGAACCAGGACCTTCTTGCTGTGAGGCAGCAGTGCTGACCACTGAACCAGGACCTTCTAGCTGTGAGGCAGCAGTGCTAACCACTGAACCAGGACCTTCTTGCTGTGAGGCAGCAGTGCTAACCACTGAACCAGGACCTTCTAGCTGTGAGGCAGCAGTGCTAACCACTGAACCAGGACCTTCTTGCTGTGAGGCAGCAGTGCTAACCACTGAACTAGGACCTTCTAGCTGTGAGGTAGCAGTGCTAACCACTGAACCAGGACCTTCTTGCTGTGAGGCAGCAGTGCTAACCACTGAACCAGGACCTTCTAGCTGTGAGGCAGCAGTGCTAATCACTGAACCAGGACCTTCTTGCTGTGAGGCAGCAGTGCTGACCACTGAACCCAGGACCTTCTAGCTGTGAGGCAGCAGTACTAACCACTGAACCAGGACCTTCTAGCTGTGAGGCAGCAGTGCTAACCACTGAACCAGGACCGTCCTGCTGTGAGGCAGCAGTGCTGACCACTGAACCAGGACCTTCCTGCTGTGAGGCAGCAGTGCTAACCACTGAACCAGGACCTTCTTGCTGTGAGGCAGCAGTGCTAACCACTGAACCAGGACCTTCTTGGTGTGAGGCAGCAGTGCTAACCACTGAACCAGGACCTTCTTGCTGTGAGGCAGCAGTGCTGACCACTGAACCAGGACCTTCTTGCTGTGAGGCAGCAGTACTAACCACTGAACCAGGACCTTCTTGCTGTGAGGCAGCAATGCTAACCACTGAACCAGGACCTTCTTGCTGTGAGGCAGCAGTGCTAACCACTGAACCAGGACCTTCTTGCTGTGAGGCAGCAGTGCTAACCACTGAACCAGGACCTTCTTGCTGTGAGGCAGCAGTACTAACCACTGAACCAGGACCTTCTTGCTGTGAGGCAGCAGTGCTAACCACTGAACCAGGACCTTCTTGCTGTGAGGCAGCAGTGCTAACCACTGAACCAGGACCTTCCTGCTGTGAGGCAGCAGTGCTGACCACTGCACCAGGACCTTCCTGCTGTGAGGCAGCAGTGCTGACCACTGAGCCACCGTGCCGGTGTGGTGCGCTCATCATGATGCAAGAGGGCATGCTTCGTCTGGCCCATTGGTAGCTAATTATAATCTATAAAGTGACGGCTAAACTCACCCCTTCGTTATAGAGCTGACGTGGCTGTCGACAGCTGCCAATCAATCTCCACCTCTGTTCCTGCATATTTTATTTCACAAGTCATTAAGGACAACTTCATATTCAAGACGGCGTCCCGGCAGATGGCAAGAGCCCCTTAAGGGAAGGGAAGCTGGGCTGGAAGATAAACATATATTAGATACATATACAATAACAAGATACATCAATAGTAACAACTAAACACAGCCATAGGAAAACACAGGCAAGCAAGAAACAAACAAGTGTTGTGGTTAGCCCCTTAAGTTCACCCCACATTTAGCATAAAACGCCTGACTATTGCATACCTAAAGTAATTTGCAATTTATAATACTTTATACTTATACTTACTTATAGCACATGCATGAGTCCGGTCTCTTTTGAAAGGTAACCTTCTGAGGTTTCTTACACAATATAAAAAATAAAAATCACTTTGATTGCTAATGAAATAGAGTTACAGGGGTTTGAACACACAAAAGTAAATGTTTTGTGTACTTTAAATTTATGTTTACTTGTTGCCAGATGCTTGTTTTTTTGGGTTCCAGCTGAGAGGTAGGAGCTGAAAAACATAATGGTTCCATAGCCTGACGTCTTATGTAGTACAGGTCCAAAGTCTATAAAAATCCCACGGGAAATGTAATGTTTTACAAAGGTTTTTGTAATGTGTGTAGCCTACCGGTAGAAATTCTACATAAATATCCAGAATGGCCATCGACTCCCATTCATTCAGAGGCTCTCGTCAAAACAATGGACTTCTTCTTCGTCTTCTTGTGTCACCTTGCCCCACTCTCAGCGCTAGTCTGGGACCACTTTGGGAACAGACGCTCCTTGGCTACAAAGGCGGTCAATCATTTTCTTTTGTTGTTGTAGCAGCAGCACTGCCAAAATCTCAATTAAACCAGGAACGGTGCTGCTTTTTGTATCTGTCGTTTCTTAACTAGCATGCTTAATCAATTAAAATCTTCTCCAAAACAGTTTGCGCCCGAATGCCAGCAGTCCTTACTCTAGTAGAAAACAGTGTGTGTGCCACGTGTCTGTCTGTCTATCTGTCTGTCTGTCTGTCTGTCTGTCTGTCTGTCTGTCTGTCTGTCTGTCTGTCTGTCTGTCTGTCTGTCTGTCTGTCTGTCTGTCTGTCTGTCTGTCTGTCTGTCTGTCTGTCTGTCTGTCTGTCTGTCTGTCTGTCTGTCTGTCTGTCTGTCAAATCAAATCAAATCAAATTTATTTATAGGGCCCGACAACACACGTTAATGTCCCCATGGGCCGTACAGGTCTTCTTTAAACAAGTCAAGAAGACAACATAACAATAAGTCAAGAACAGAACAAGAACACCATAAGGTCCAAACATTTTTTAGATGAATGCAAATAAATGAAAGAATGCAAGCACTCCCAGACGAAGGTAAGGAAAAACTCACTAAAACCTAACAATAGGGAAAAAAGCTCCAAGTCTGTCTGTCTGTCTGTCTGTCTGTCTGTCTGTCTGTCTGTCTGTCTGTCTGTCTGTCTGTCTGTCTGTCTGTCTGTCTGTCTGTCTGTCTGTCTGTCTGTCTGTCTGTCTGTCTGTCTGTCTCCACCAGCTATGTCTGTCTGTCTGTCTGTCTGTCTGTCTGTCTGTCTGTCTGTCTGTCTGTCTGTCTGTCTGTCTGTCTGTCTGTCTGTCTGTCTGTCTGTCTGTCTGTCTGTCTGTCTGCCTGCCTGCCTGCCTGCCTGCCAGCCTGCCTGTCTGTCTGTCTGTCTGTCTGTCTGTCTGTCTGTCTGTCTGTCTGTCTGTCTGTCTGTCTGTCTGTCTGTCTGTCTGTCTGTCTGTCTGTCTGTCTGTCTGTCTGTCTGTCTGTCTGTCTGTCTCTCTCTCTCTACCAGCTCTGTCTCTCTCTCTCTCTTTTTTTTTCTTTTTTTTTTTTTTTACATTTTCAGAAAACGTTCTGTAATAAACCCAGGACACTCACATGGAAGGCAAGTGCCTTTACCTCAAGACTACCAAGACACACTTTACTGATCTCACTCAGACCCTGACCTTAACCACGCTGTTACCTTCTTAAACTTAAACTAACCAGCACCCTAACTCTAACCACACTGTCACCTTAAACTAACCATCACCCTAACTCTAACCACACTGTCACCTTAAACTAACCATCACCCTAACTCTAACCACACTGTCACCTTAAACTAACCATCACCCTAACTCTAACCACACTGTCACCTTAAACTAACCTTAACATTAACGCTAACCTTGGGGCGGCTAGGTGGTGTAGTGGGCAAGGCGCTCGCCATCAACGCTGGAGACGCTGGGTTCGAGCCCAGCTCTCAGCTTGGCTGGTCGTTCACACTAACACAATTGGCAGTGTTAGGGGTGGGAAAGCTGATGGGTGGGTCCTGGGCATTGTGGACAGCGACCCCTACAGTTCGGTCGGGGCGCCTGCTCAGCGAGGGTAGGATCTGGAGGGAGGTAGTGTGACCTTCCACACGTTACGCTCTCCCAGTGAGAATCTGCGCTGCCAGGCTGGCTGCCGGCTGGCTGCCGGCTGGCTGCACATGCGTCAGAGTATAGCATGCGACAGTCTCCGGCCTCCCGGACCAACAGTAGGGGGGAGTGCGCAACAACCAGGAAGGGGTTTGGGAATTGGCATAACGACTAACAGTGGGATGGGAGAAAAATCGGAAAAAAGGAGGGGAAAAAGATAAAAATTAATTAAAATTAAAATTAAAAAACATTAACGCTAACCTTAACCACAGTTACCTTAAACTAACCACAACCTTAACCCTAAACTTTATATCTTAACCATAACCATTGAAGGTTAAAAACAAAACATCATCGGCGGCTACGTGGCGCAGTGGGCAAGGCGCTCGCAACGAATGCTGGAGACTAGGCTCGAACCTCCTGTTCGAGCCCCGCTCTCCACATTGCTTTCAGTTTAGCTGGTCGTCCACAGTAATACACATTGGCCGTATTACGGAGAGGGAAACTGAAGGGTGGGGATCGGGCGTTGTGGACAGCGACTCCTACAGGTCGGTTTGTGCGCCTGCGCAGTAGAATCAAGAAGCAACGGGGGCGGGGCCCCTCTAAAGCCCAGACCCTCGCCACTGAGAGATCGAGCCGCGCAGGTGAAAAGATGCGACGGCTGTTACCTCGAGTATCGGAGGGGACTCGTGCTATGTATGACTTAGTCCACATTGCAGCCGGCTTGTGGGAGGCAAGAAACAGCGTTCGAGACAGGGGAGGGTTGAATTGGATGATATGAAAATTGGGATGGGAGAAAAATAGAAAAAATGGGAGAAAAAGTGGATAAAAGAAAATAAATAAAAAACCTTCATCATAGTATTGCTGTGTTTGTATCAGGATGATGAAATGGCTCGTCCCTACAGCGTTTCATCAGCAGCAGCGGCTCGTTGACACTCATCCCTCTCAAGCTCTTAGGACGTGTTGATACAGGGTGAGTTGTTTATTACATCATTTGCTTACTAAAAGCTAATTTAAAAATGTATTTTCCCTTCATCCTCCCATGATATACACATCTAAGACAATTAAAACACGCTGTATTGACCCGCTAGTGCAGTTTAAGCTCGTTGTCACGTGCTCTGCCTTCAGCGGTGAGTATGACAAATACATGTACGACAAGTTAAAATACGGTGTATTGATTGCGGCGCATATTTGATGCAGGTTTAAACTAAAAGCTAATTATCAGAACGTGCCAGAACTCCACTCATGCTGCACAGACTCCCCCTCTGTTTACCACAGTCTCCCACATGGAGCTGGTGGACGTAGTTGATTAGTGCTATATAACTGTTACAACTCTTCATCCGCACCATGACTGGCTTGACAAGCAATTATATATCTAGGATGGATGGGTCGTTGGACTTCGCATCGGAAACAAATGCAGCTGGGAGACGTTTATTGGGTCCTAAAGGGGAATGACACTCAATTTGAGAAACTCTGTTATTCCTTTATGGTCGAGAGTAGTACAATCAATATTTATGAGTTGTATCTAGACTGTCTCGCCACTACATAATATTCCATATATAAATGGCTGCATTTTTATAGCGCTTTTATCCAAAGTGCTTTACAATTTGTTCCTCACATTTTTACCCGTTCACTCACACATTCACACACCGACGGCGGAGGCGACCATGCAAGGTGCCCACCTGCTCATCGGGAGCAATTAGGGGGTTAAGTGTCTTGCTCAAGGACACATCGACACGCTGCCCGGGAGGAGCGGGAAACGAACCGGGAGCCTCCGGATTACCAGACGACTGCTCTACCTCCCGAGCCACTTTACATATAAATGAATATGTATGTGTGTGGTGATGCACACTGTGTGTACCTGGTTTGTGGTGGATGTTTGGGCAGGTTGTGGCTTCTGTCCTGACTGCGGTGGGGAGGTCGTTCCTGTGCAGCGAGGACTGAGAATGGCACGCTTCTCTTTGATGGAGTGAGTCTGATGCTGCCAGAAGATGCGGAGTGGAGGGGTCTTGAAGGTGTAGTTAGAAGATGCGGAGTGGAGGGGTCTTGAAGGTGTAGTTAGAAGATGCAGAGCGTAGGGGTCTTGAAGGTGTAGTTAGAAGATGCGGAGCGGAGGGGTCTTGAAGGTGTAGTTAGAAGATGCGGAGCGGAGGGGTCTTGAAGGTGTAGTTAGAAGATGCAGAGTGGAGGGGTCTTGAAGGTGTAGTTAGAAGATGCGGAGCGGAGGGGTCTTGAAGGTGTAGTTAGAAGATGCAGAGTGGAGGGGTCTTGAAGGTGTAGTTAGAAGATGCGGAGCAGAGGGGTCTTGAAGGTGTAGTTAGAAGATGCAAAGCGCAGGGGTCTTGGAAACATGGCATCTGTAGACGACGCTGTCAACATGGCCCTCCAGTTTATCCTCCAGCACCTGGGCTCTCATTCACCAACGTGACTTACGCACAGATATGTGCTTAAGCTGTGCGTACGACCATTTCTAAGCAAAGAGTGGGATTTATCAATTTCAACTTGAACTTGACTTCGTGCTTATATTTACGCACAGCTCGGAGCATGCGTAGCTGACGCCCAGTGGTAGAACATCGTTACTACGGCATAAGCGCTCCTCAGTTCTGCATTAGTTTCAAGGCGGAAATAAGCTTCCGTGCATTAGTGTTCAACTTCTGTATGACCCGTAATTCATTATAGTTCATTGTAAAATAGCGACAGTAGTGTAATTATAACGGGCTCACACGCGAACAAGAGGTTGGCCTGCTTGTTTGGCACGGGGGGGCAGACGCAAAACACCAACCTCCAAACGCGATTAAATATTGTTTCAAATAAAAAGCTAATTATTTTGTGTGTCATGTTTCCAAATAAGATTGGTCACGAAATGCTTTCTACTTCAATTTGTTGGTTAGAATAGATGACCTCCGTTGAAACTTCACTGAGACTAACAGTCTATTTGTGAGCTCCCGCACAGATGTGATGATAATAATAATAACAATAATAATAATAGCTTCATTTTATATAGCGCCTTTCAAGAGACCCAAGGTCGCTTTACATAGATAGGGGGGGGGGGGAATAACAAAGTAACAAACATAGTGGACAGACACACAACATATAAATATGATGATGGAATTCATTCAAGATCCTCTCCACCCTCGGGTCTTTGCCACCGGCACGGTCCATCGTGATATTGGAGATGGATCGAGCAATAGACTGTTACTGTAGCTGTCAAAGCTCCATCACAAATGCAGTTATGTGAATAGAAAGGGATTCCACTCAGTCAATGTTGCGATGCGCATTTGCCTGATACATGTTGTTGCTGCATGCCGGGAGGAAGGCGATGCTGAATGTTTTCAATTCATTAAATAAAACGGATACTTTTTGCAAGGGTTTACTGACTGTCATACAAATAATCAACCAACTACATACTGTAACTTTTCAGTGCACGTTCTTATTTACATTGTGACAACAGCCTTGTGAGTTCCCGCTGTGACCCGCACACAGACATGATGGAATTCAAGTTCAAGTTTGTATTGATCACATATAGGCAGGCTACACATGGCGTATAGGCTACATCATTGGCAGTGAGATTCATTGTTCTTGTATATGCTCTCGTATTATTGTTTATATAGGCTACCCAATACTGACATCAAAATAGATTGTCTGCCTCTAGAAATCATATGCAGCAGGTAGAAAATTTACGGAAAATCCGTCGCGATTTGGAATAAAATTGAGGAGAACTTTAATCCCTGGGTATTAATCAAACAAAACGGAAAAAGGCAGTCATATTCCAGCACGGTCTTTATTAGTGTTTGCGCTGCCCAGGCAGCAATGGTTAATAGATATCATATCCGACATCACCGTACGTGTACACGTCTGTCAGCCTGTCTCATAACACGCTTCCCTCGGTTTAGTCCATTCTTCCACATTTCATGGGGGTGTCCATTACCGTATATGGTTAATCTGGGCGGTTTTGGTATGCAAATACGTGAAAGTGTGCACGAGCCTCGGTGCAGGGCCAAGGTGATATTTATCATGACAGGTGTGCGTAGAACCTGCGTACGCACGTGTGGTAAATCCCGTTTCTTTTGTGCGTGCACTCATTCTAAATTCTGTGCTTACGTGTGGAAATAGAACATTTTCTACGTCAAGTTGATGAATGAGGGCCCTGGAATCTGCAGGAACCTACGCCAGGATCCTGTTTGTGGATTTCAGCTCTGCTTCTAACACAGTCATCCCGGCCCTGCTACAGGACAAGCTCTCCCAGCTGAGCGTGCCCGACTCTACCTGCAGGTGGAAGCGTGCAGGTAAGAGTGTGGCCGACCCCTACCACCCCGGTCACAACCTGTTGGAGTCACTCCCCTCTGACCCCTACCACCCCGGTCACAACCTGTTGGAGTCACTCCCCTCCGACCCCTACCACCCCGGTCACAACCTGTTGGAGTCACTCCCCTCCGACCCCTACCTCCCCGGTCACAACCTGTTTGAGCCACTCCCCTCTGACCCCTACCACCCCGGTCACAACCTGTTTGAGTCACTCCCCTCCGACCCCTACCACCCCGGTCACAACCTGTTTGAGTCACTCCCCTCCGACCCCTACCACCCCGGCCACAACCTGTTGGAGTCACTCCCCTCCGACCCCTACCACCCCGGTCACAACCTGTTGGAGTCACTCCCCTCCGACCCCTACCACCCCGGTCACAACCTGTTTGAGTCACTCCCCTCTGACCCCTACCACCCCGGTCACAACCTGTTTGAGTCACTCCCCTCCGACCCCTACCACCCCGGTCACAACCTGTTGGAGTCACTCCCCTCCGACCCCTACCACCCCGGTCACAACCTGTTTGAGTCACTCCCCTCCGACCCCTACCACCCCGGTCACAACCTGTTTGAGTCACTCCCCTCCGACCCCTACCACCCCGGTCACAACCTGTTTGAGTCACTCCCCTCTGACCCCTACCACCCCGGTCACAACCTGTTGGAGTCACTCCCCTCCGACCCCTACCACCCCGGTCACAACCTGTTTGAGTCACTCCCCTCCGACCCCTACCACCCCGGTCACAACCTGTTTGAGTCACTCCCCTCCGACCCCTACCACCCCGGTCACAACCTGTTTGAGGTACTCCCCTCCGACCCCTACCACCCCGGTCACAACCTGTTGGAGTCACTCCCCTCCGACCCCTACCACCCCGGTCACAACCTGTTTGAGTCACTCCCCTCTGACCCCTACCACCCCGGTCACAACCTGTTTGAGTCACTCCCCTCTGACCCCTACCACCCCGGTCACAACCTGTTGGAGTCACTCCCCTCTGACCCCTACCACCCGGGTCACAACCTGTTTGAGTCACTCCCCTCTGACCCCTACCACCCCGGTCACAACCTGTTTGAGTCACTCCCCTCTGACCCCTACCACCCCGGTCACAACCTGTTTGAGTCACTCCCCTCTGACCCCTACCACCCCGGCCACAACCTGTTGGAGTCACTCCCCAGGAGGCTGTGGTCCATCAGGGCCAAAACCTCCCGCCACAAAAACAGTTTCTTCCACTCTGCAGTGAGCCTCATCAACAAAAACAGTTTCTTCCACTCTGCAGTGAGCCTCATCAACAAGGCCCGGACCCTCACTGACACCCCCCACTGTGTCACATTAAAACACCCCTACTGGACTAAATACTTGCATAAACAACCAAACATACCTGTTCATACTTCACTGACTCATACTCGTTGCACATAACTGCCCAATTGCACAGCCCTGGCCAATTCCTATTTCATTTTTTATTGTACTATTCTATTGTGCTATATTTAATTTAGTTGATATCCCATTTAATAGTATTCAACCTCTTTATTTCCAGTTGTACGGCCCTGGCCTATATTTAATTTGATTGAATAATTATATTCTATTCTATGGTGCTCAACTTAGTTCATATTTAATTTCATCTCACTCGACCTCTTTATTGTATTATCTGACTGTTAATGTCGGTCCGATAACGTGGCACTGAAAACGGCCGAAGCAAATTCCTTGTATGTGAAAAAACTACCAGGTCTCTCTCTAGTCTCTAGTCTCCACTCAGGGACAGTATCCACCAGGTCTCTCTCTAGTCTCTAGTCTCCACTCAGGGACAGTATCCACCAGGTCTCTCTCTAGTCTCCACTCAGGGACAGTATCCACCAGATCTCTCTCTAGTCTCTGCTCCACTCAGGGACAGTATCCACCAGGTCTCTCTCTAGTCTCTGCTCCACTCAGGGACAGTATCCACCAGGTCTCTCTCTAGTCTCTGCTCCACTCAGGGACAGTATCCACCAGGTCTCTCTCTAGTCTCTAGTCTCCACTCAGGGACAGTATCCACCAGGTCTCTCTCTAGTCTCTAGTCTCCACTCAGGGACAGTATCCACCAGGTCTCTCTCTAGTCTCTAGTCTCCACTCAGGGACAGTATCCACCAGGTCTCTCTCTAGTCTCTAGTCTCCACTCAGGGACAGTATCCACAAGGTCTCTCTCTAGTCTCTAGTCTCCACTCAGGGACAGTATCCACCAGGTCTCTCTCTAGTCTCTAGTCTCCACTCAGGGACAGTATCCACCGGGTCTCTCTCTAGTCTCTAGTCTGCACTCAGGGACAGTATCCACCAGGTCTCTCTCTAGTCTCTAGTCTGCACTCAGGGACAGTATCCACCAGGTCTCTCTCTAGTCTCTAGTCTCCACTCAGGGACAGTATCCACCAGGTCTCTCTCTAGTCTCTGCTCCACTCAGGGACAGTATCCACCAGGTCTCTCTCTAGTCTCTAGTCTGCACTCAGGGACAGTATCCACCAGGTCTCTCTCTAGTCTCTAGTCTCCACTCAGGGACAGTATCCACCAGGTCTCTCTCTAGTCTCTGCTCCACTCAGGGACAGTATCCACCAGGTCTCTCTCTAGTCTCTAGTCTCCACTCAGGGACAGTATCCACCAGGTCTCTCTCTAGTCTCTGCTCCACTCAGGGACAGTATCCACCAGGTCTCTCTCTAGTCTCTAGTCTCCACTCAGGGACAGTATCCACCAGGTCTCTCTCTAGTCTCTAGTCTCCACTCAGGGACAGTATCCACCAGGTCTCTCTCTAGTCTCTAGTCTCCACTCAGGGACAGTATCCACCAGGTCTCTCTCTAGTCTCTAGTCTCCACTCAGGGACAGTATCCACCAGGTCTCTCTCTAGTCTCTAGTCTCCACTCAGGGACAGTATCCACCAGGTCTCTCTCTAGTCTCTAGTCTCCACTCAGGGACAGTATCTACCAGGTCTCTCTCTAGTCTCTAGTCTCCACTCAGGGACAGTATCCACCAGGTCTCTCTCTAGTCTCTGCTCCACTCAGGGACAGTATCCACCAGGTCTCTCTCTAGTCTCTAGTCTCCACTCAGGGACAGTATCCACCAGGTCTCTCTCTAGTCTCTAGTCTCCACTCAGGGACAGTATCCACCAGGTCTCTCTCTAGTCTCTGCTCCACTCAGGGACAGTATCCACCAGGTCTCTCTCTAGTCTCTAGTCTCCACTCAGGGACAGTATCCACCAGGTCTCTCTCTAGTCTCTGCTCCACTCAGGGACAGTATCCACCAGGTCTCTCTCTAGTCTCTAGTCTCCACTCAGGGACAGTATCCACCAGGTCTCTCTCTAGTCTCTGCTCCACTCAGGGACAGTATCCACCAGGTCTCTCTCTAGTCTCTAGTCTCCACTCAGGGACAGTATCCACCAGGTCTCTCTCTAGTCTCTAGTCTCCACTCAGGGACAGTATCCACCAGGTCTCTCTCTAGTCTCTAGTCTCCACTCAGGGACAGTATCCACCAGGTCTCTCTCTAGTCTCTAGTCTCCACTCAGGGACAGTATCCACCAGGTCTCTCTCTAGTCTCTAGTCTCCACTCAGGGACAGTATCCACCAGGTCTCTCTCTAGTCTCTAGTCTCCACTCAGGGACAGTATCTACCAGGTCTCTCTCTAGTCTCTAGTCTCCACTCAGGGACAGTATCCACCAGGTCTCTCTCTAGTCTCTGCTCCACTCAGGGACAGTATCCACCAGGTCTCTCTCTAGTCTCTAGTCTCCACTCAGGGACAGTATCCACCAGGTCTCTCTCTAGTCTCTAGTCTCCACTCAGGGACAGTATCCACAAGGTCTCTCTCTAGTCTCTAGTCTCCACTCAGGGACAGTATCCACCAGGTCTCTCTCTAGTCTCTAGTCTCCACTCAGGGACAGTATCCACCGGGTCTCTCTCTAGTCTCTAGTCTGCACTCAGGGACAGTATCCACCAGGTCTCTCTCTAGTCTCTAGTCTGCACTCAGGGACAGTATCCACCAGGTCTCTCTCTAGTCTCTAGTCTCCACTCAGGGACAGTATCCACCAGGTCTCTCTCTAGTCTCTGCTCCACTCAGGGACAGTATCCACCAGGTCTCTCTCTAGTCTCTAGTCTGCACTCAGGGACAGTATCCACCAGGTCTCTCTCTAGTCTCTAGTCTCCACTCAGGGACAGTATCCACCAGGTCTCTCTCTAGTCTCTGCTCCACTCAGGGACAGTATCCACCAGGTCTCTCTCTAGTCTCTAGTCTCCACTCAGGGACAGTATCCACCAGGTCTCTCTCTAGTCTCTGCTCCACTCAGGGACAGTATCCACCAGGTCTCTCTCTAGTCTCTAGTCTCCACTCAGGGACAGTATCCACCAGGTCTCTCTCTAGTCTCTAGTCTCCACTCAGGGACAGTATCCACCAGGTCTCTCTCTAGTCTCTAGTCTCCACTCAGGGACAGTATCCACCAGGTCTCTCTCTAGTCTCTAGTCTCCACTCAGGGACAGTATCCACCAGGTCTCTCTCTAGTCTCTAGTCTCCACTCAGGGACAGTATCCACCAGGTCTCTCTCTAGTCTCTAGTCTCCACTCAGGGACAGTATCTACCAGGTCTCTCTCTAGTCTCTAGTCTCCACTCAGGGACAGTATCCACCAGGTCTCTCTCTAGTCTCTGCTCCACTCAGGGACAGTATCCACCAGGTCTCTCTCTAGTCTCTAGTCTCCACTCAGGGACAGTATCCACCAGGTCTCTCTCTAGTCTCTAGTCTCCACTCAGGGACAGTATCCACCAGGTCTCTCTCTAGTCTCTGCTCCACTCAGGGACAGTATCCACCAGGTCTCTCTCTAGTCTCTAGTCTCCACTCAGGGACAGTATCCACCAGGTCTCTCTCTAGTCTCTGCTCCACTCAGGGACAGTATCCACCAGGTCTCTCTCTAGTCTCTAGTCTCCACTCAGGGACAGTATCCACCAGGTCTCTCTCTAGTCTCTGCTCCACTCAGGGACAGTATCCACCAGGTCTCTCTCTAGTCTCTAGTCTCCACTCAGGGACAGTATCCACCAGGTCTCTCTCTAGTCTCTAGTCTCCACTCAGGGACAGTATCCACCAGGTCTCTCTCTAGTCTCTAGTCTCCACTCAGGGACAGTATCCACCAGGTCTCTCTCTAGTCTCTAGTCTCCACTCAGGGACAGTATCCACCAGGTCTCTCTCTAGTCTCTAGTCTCCACTCAGGGACAGTATCCACCAGGTCTCTCTCTAGTCTCTAGTCTCCACTCAGGGACAGTATCCACCAGGTCTCTCTCTAGTCTCTAGTCTCCACTCAGGGACAGTATCCACCAGGTCTCTCTCTAGTCTCTAGTCTCCACTCAGGGACAGTATCCACCAGGTCTCTCTCTAGTCTCTAGTCTCCACTCAGGGACAGTATCCACCAGGTCTCTCTCTAGTCTCTAGTCTCCACTCAGGGACAGTATCCACCAGGTCTCTCTCTAGTCTCTCACTCAGGGACAGTATCCACCAGGTCTCTCTCTAGTCTCTAGTCTCCACTCAGGGACAGTATCCACCAGGTCTCTCTCTAGTCTCTGCTCCACTCAGGGACAGTATCCACCAGGTCTCTCTCTAGTCTCTGCTCCACTCAGGGACAGTATCCACCAGGTCTCTCTCTAGTCTCTAGTCTCCACTCAGGGACAGTATCCACCAGGTCTCTCTCTAGTCTCTAGTCTCCACTCAGGGACAGTATCCACCAGGTCTCTCTCTAGTCTCTAGTCTCCACTCAGGGACAGTATCCACCAGGTCTCTCTCTAGTCTCTAGTCTCCACTCAGGGACAGTATCCACCAGGTCTCTCTCTAGTCTCTGCTCCACTCAGGGACAGTATCCACCAGGTCTCTCTCTAGTCTCTAGTCTCCACTCAGGGACAGTATCCACCAGGTCTCTCTCTAGTCTCCACTCAGGGACAGTATCCACCAGGTCTCTCTCTAGTCTCTAGTCTCCACTCAGGGACAGTATCCACCAGGTCTCTCTCTAGTCTCTAGTCTCCACTCAGGGACAGTATCCACCAGGTCTCTCTCTAGTCTCTAGTCTCCACTCAGGGACAGTATCCACCAGGTCTCTCTCTAGTCTCTAGTCTCCACTCAGGGACAGTATCCACCAGGTCTCTCTCTAGTCTCTAGTCTCCACTCAGGGACAGTATCCACCAGGTCCTCTCTCTAGTCTCCACTCAGGGACAGTATCCACCAGGTCTCTCTCTAGTCTCTAGTCTCCACTCAGGGACAGTATCCACCAGGTCTCTCTCTAGTCTCTGCTCCACTCAGGGACAGTATCCACCAGGTCTCTCTCTAGTCTCTGCTCCACTCAGGGACAGTATCCACCAGGTCTCTCTCTAGTCTCTAGTCTCCACTCAGGGACAGTATCCACCAGGTCTCTCTCTAGTCTCTAGTCTCCACTCAGGGACAGTATCCACCAGGTCTCTCTCTAGTCTCTAGTCTCCACTCAGGGACAGTATCCACCAGGTCTCTCTCTAGTCTCTAGTCTCCACTCAGGGACAGTATCCACCAGGTCTCTCTCTAGTCTCTAGTCTCCACTCAGGGACAGTATCCACCAGGTCTCTCTCTAGTCTCTAGTCTCCACTCAGGGACAGTATCCACCAGGTCTCTCTCTAGTCTCTAGTCTCCACTCAGGGACAGTATCCACCAGGTCTCTCTCTAGTCTCTAGTCTCCACTCAGGGACAGTATCCACCAGGTCTCTCTCTAGTCTCTAGTCTCCACTCAGGGACAGTATCCACCAGGTCTCTCTCTAGTCTCTAGTCTCCACTCAGGGACAGTATCTACCAGGTCTCTCTCTAGTCTCTAGTCTCCACTCAGGGACAGTATCCACCAGGTCTCTCTCTAGTCTCTGCTACACTCAGGGACAGTATCCACCAGGTCTCTCTCTAGTCTCTGCTCCACTCAGGGACAGTATCCACCAGGTCTCTCTCTAGTCTCTAGTCTCCACTCAGGGACAGTATCCACCAGGTCTCTCTCTAGTCTCTAGTCTCCACTCAAGGACAGTATCCACCAGGTCTCTCTCTAGTCTCTAGTCTCCACTCAGGGACAGTATCCACCAGGTCTCTCTCTAGTCTCTGCTCCACTCAGGGACAGTATCCACCAGGTCTCTCTCTAGTCTCTAGTCTCCACTCAGGGACAGTATCCACCAGGTCTCTCTCTAGTCTCTAGTCTCCACTCAGGGACAGTATCCACCAGGTCTCTCTCTAGTCTCTAGTCTCCACTCAGGGACAGTATCCACCAGGTCTCTCTCTAGTCTCTAGTCTCCACTCAGGGACAGTATCCACCAGGTCTCTCTCTAGTCTCTAGTCTCCACTCAGGGACAGTATCCACCATCTCTAGTCTCTGATCCACTCAGGGACAGTATCCACCAGGTCTCTCTCTAGTCTCTGCTCCACTCAGGGACAGTATCCACCAGGTCTCTCTCTAGTCTCTAGTCTCCACTCAGGGACAGTATCCACCAGGTCTCTCTCTAGTCTCTAGTCTCCACTCAGGGAACAGTATCCACCAGGTCTCTCTCTAGTCTCTGCTCCACTCAGGGACAGTATCCACCAGGTCTCTCTCTAGTCTCTAGTCTCCACTCAGGGGACAGTATCCACCAGGTCTCTCTCTAGTCTCTAGTCTCCACTCAGGGACAGTATCCACCAGGTCTCTCTCTAGTCTCTGCTCCACTCAGGGACAGTATCCACCAGGTCTCTCTCTAGTCTCTGCTCCACTCAGGGACAGTATCCACCAGGTCTCTCTCTAGTCTCTGCTCCACTCAGGGACAGTATCCACCAGGTCTCTCTCTAGTCTCTAGTCTCCACTCAGGGACAGTATCCACCAGGTCTCTCTCTAGTCTCTGCTCCACTCAGGGACAGTATCCACCAGGTCTCTCTCTAGTCTCTAGTCTCCACTCAGGGACAGTATCCACCAGGTCTCTCTCTAGTCTCTAGTCTCCACTCAGGGACAGTATCCACCAGGTCTCTCTCTAGTCTCTAGTCTCCAC